>NC_079390.1:5746603-5851603 GCF_029220125.1 Pseudoliparis swirei
TCCAAACACAAGGAAAGAGTTAAAACTATTAATAATATTAATAATAATAATATGAATTTATATCGCGCTTTTCTAGACACTCAAAGAGGCTTTACATAAGGCGTAGACAAACAGAACAAAACTAAATAGAAAGACGCAAACAAAACAAACAAACAGAACATTTTGGGTAAAAAAGGGAAAGAAAGAAATACCGTGAGAAGCTGTGCGGAATGAGTCATGTAGTGGAGGGTTAGGGTGCAGGGGTCAGCAGGTGAAGGTGGGTTTTTAGGGCTTGCTTGAATGATGAAAGGGTGGGAGCCTGGTGGATGGGGAGGGGAGGCCCTGTTATTAACTCTTTCTTTGTGTATATAGACTTTTGGTGATGTATGTCTTTCAAGATGTGAAAATGTCATTCCAATGTTCTTATATCTTTTGTGAGAAAATGAAAATTCCTGTCTCATGTATTTAAAAATCAATCTTTACACACTTAGTATTGACTGAGTTCAAATTGAATGAATACTCGACAGAGTGCTCTGAAAATACCAACAACTGTGGCAAATGAAGAAAAAAGCATGAATCATTTTTTTTCTGCTTTGCTCTCCCAGGAGCTGAAACAAGATATCTCCAGTTTCCGTTACGAGGTGATGGGCATGGTGAAGACAGGGAAGCCCGCTCTTCAGGAGGCAAAGGCCAGCGGGAGCTCGGTGAAGTCCAGTCGGGCTTCCCCCAACTCCTCGCTGAAGGTTTCTCCCTCGCCCCAGAGCAGCCAGGCCAAAAGCAAACTCAACCGCTTCAAGCTCATCACGTCCATCCTGAAGCAGGGCGGCTCCACAGCTTCGCCCCGGCCTCCTGAAAGCGGCCTGCTCAACGAACTCGGGGTCTCCGATGAGAGCTCCAGCAAAAGCCCGAGGGTGAATTCCCCCAAAGATACCGCTGACTTTGGCTCGTTCCAGAAACGCCACTGGAGTGGAAATGAAGCCGCATTAGGCGCAGGAGAGCTCTCCAGAGACATGTACTCCTTGTCAGAGGAGGCAGGGGAGTCCGACGCGGAGCAGCGGGACAAAGAGCATCGGCCCAGCGGTACGGATGAAGAGGAGCTCCCGCGGACGGAAGAGAAGGAGGAAGCGGCAGCGAACGAAAATAATGATGAATCAAAGAGCAACGGTAACTCCGATGAAGGTGGGCAAAAAGAAACCGAGGAAAAGGATGAAGAGAGTTCATCATGCGGAGACTCTGCAGCCGGGGGATGTTTGTCAGTCTCGTCCAGAGAGGACGCATAAACGTGGATATATAACGTAATGCTGCACCGAAGAAAAAGAGAGAGAGAGAGACAATCGATGTGAGTTTGAGTCTGAATTTTTCCAGTTATTACCAAACTAATGATCAGATTTGATCTTTGGAGACTCGGGAAAAGCTTTTGGGTTCAGTGTTTTTAAATGCAGTTATATAAGGAGTGGAGAGGCAGCGAACGGTAAACTGAGCTCGGTGGGAGCGTAGCAAGGATTTAGATTTTTGGATAAAGTCATCTTATTGCATTGGAAAGTAATTATTTCCTGAAAAACGGATCATTTTTAACCGTTCTCTCTTTCTCTCTCTCCATCCCTGTCACTTATCTAACATGTGCCCTTCTTTCCAAGTTCCTTCATCGGTCTCTCTCTACCTCTTTTCCTTCCCCTCCTTGATCTCTTGGCCGCTTAACTCCGCCCATCCTTATTGAGCAATAGATGTGTAGTGTGTTAGACCCGACTCTCTGCCTTACTCTGTCTGTTTCTGCACTTTACACGAGCATACGGTATCACAGAGCTCTGATCATGCAGCAACAATTCTGTCAATGTTTTTTCTATGCAAAACCTGGGATTGGGATTTTCATCTTTCGGGAAAGAGGACAGCGGCACATTTAACGGTGACGGTTCCAAGTATTCTCGTACGTGAAGTTGAATGTGGCCGATGAAGAATAATGGGAAATACACAATATGAACACAAACTATCAACCGTTTAAAGCGACATAATCTTGATGTTTTATCACTCCCACTGAAAATAAACGTGTTATTTTGAGAGATTTGCTTGTTTTTAACTGGTACCTTTTAGATGTCATATTAGTTTGAATGAATGATGTTATATAAATTAAAATATAGATCAAATATACTCTTTATTTGGCTTTTTTCTTTTCTTCTAAGCAGAATACCGACAGATGCTGATTCGTTGTTAGGATTTTGCTTTAGCGGACAATATTTTATGTTGGGGAGCTGCGTAGCACACGTTCACAGTTTGTTTATCAATAATGATGTTTTCTAAGTTATTTATAGTCATTCTTCATCGATTCTGAGGTATTCAAAAGAAATCTATAAACAAAATACTTGGTTTGATTCGATAGTTTACAACCCTATTTCCCTGTCGTGGATTCAATCTGATGTGAAGGACATATATATTTACATATTCATATTCTTTTTAAAAATTGCGACAATCCATCCTTATAATTAATTATACCACGTACGATGCAGTCTGTGTGTGTGTGTGTGTGTGTGTGTGTGTGTGTGTGTGTGTGTGTGTGTGAATTGAATTGAATTGTGTGTATCTATGTGTTTTTGTGTTTCAGGTCTCGTTTGTTCAAACATAAATTGTCTTTATGTCTAAACCCTCTCAATTTTATGATTTTTTGTCTTTTTTTACTTTCTGATAATGTGTGCTTGATGTTAAATCGTGTATAACTTGTATTACATCCAGATAACTTTTAAGCACAGGTGGTTTCAGTAGTAACAAATATCTTCTTTCTCACTCTTATAAGTGAAACAGACTTATTTACTTTAAATCTTTCTCCTTTTATTTTCTCCTATAAATGGGCCGTTTAATCCAGGAAACCGAACCGGGCTTAATGGCTTTCTGTAAATGGAGAAAAATGGATCGGAATACGAAAGAAAGCTCATCTGAAACATGAGATGTCAACAAACGTACAACACATTCGTACTGTTTCAACCAGAAACCTTTGTGTCCTCCCACAGGCCACACTTGTTTGTTTTCTCTGATCTTTTGTCTGCGTTCCTTCACTTTCCTTTTTGTACTTCAATGAGTTCAATCTGCAAACAAGGGACCAGGCGATTGAAAAAGCATGAAATATTCAACAGTTGATGAAACGGGGCTCCATGTGTGATCAAAAGGCTGCGCAGAAATGCCCCCAGGTTTGTGTTGGATCTGCCTACTTTGAAGCAGACCAGGTCACAGATGCACAAACACATCATTGGACAGGACTTAAACACACAGATGCTCACTCACAATGCGTACATCTTATTCAGTCATTTAGCTATTGTCTAATTCTACATATTTGATAAGATATTGATTTATGACTTTTAAACATGACTAAACTGATCTCCAGATAACTTTTTAAATATGAACACACAAGGTGCACAGTTCCAAAAAGATGTATTTGTCACGGTGCTATTAGAGTGGACCCAAAAGCACGACTCAGACAGGAGTAACAAAGATGAATGTCTTTAGTTGGAAACAGGCTAGGTCAAAACTGGGAGATCAGTCCAAGAAGCAAACAAGTCCAAAAAGGGACGGGGCAGAGAATGAGAGGTCAGGGCAGGCAAGCAGGGTCAGAACAGGCAGTTCAGGAATATACACTAAAAACGCTGGAGAACGTGGCATGAAAACACAAGACAATCTGGCAGAGGACAAGTGCAAGTGAGGGAACCTCAGTAGACAGGGACTAATGAGGGAATGGGCAACAGGTGAGATGCGCATGAAGACCAGGTGAAGGTAACGAGGGACTAACGAGGGAGTGATCAGAGGCAGGTGAAGGGAGTTGGACTGACGAGATGGGAAGCAGGATCTGGAATGACGTGATTGTTTTTGAGACAGGATGAAAACAACTAATAAAAAAAGGAAGGTGTGGCGCTAAACTGTTACATAATTAGTGTGTGCAAGTGAGTTACATGGAGACACAAACATACATCCGAAAACAAACCGGCCCACATAATAATAATAATAATAATAATAATGCATTATATTTTAGGGCACTCTTCATTCAAGAATCTCAGAGTGCCACAGAGCCAGTACATAGTTATAACTAACTATAATAAAAAAGGAATAGTTGACACAAGTCATAAAATTGAACTCAAAGTGATAAATGCCTTTCTGAATAAAAATGTTTTAGGCCAGTCTTAAACGAGTCCAGTGTCTCTGTTGCCCTCAGGTGGTCTGGGTGCTGAGCAGAAGGCCCGGTCACCCATGGTGCGAAGCTTGGTGTTGGGGACCCGAAGGAGCTGTTTGTAGATCTGAGGGTGCGGGTGGAGGTTTGGGGAGTAGTGAGTTATTGTAGGTAGGGAGGTGTATGTCCATTTATGCATTTATGGGTGAGTATTCAGACTTAGTCGTCAATCCGGAATGAGACAGGGAGCCAGTGTGTTGGATGTTCTTGCCAGTGATCCCAGTGAAGAGTGAATTACAGTAGTCCAGTCTAGAGAAGATAAATGCATGGAAGAGCTTCTCTGCATCTGACATGATTAAAGTGGGGCGGAGTTTGGAGATGTTTGTGAGGTTTTGCACAGGTGTTGTATATGGTCATTAAAGGTCAGATGAGGATCAAACCTAACTCCCATGACCTGACCGTCGAAGGTGAGATGAGTTTGGAGGATGACTGAACCTGGTGTAGAGCGCCAACAAGGAGAGCTTCAGTTGTGCTACTGTTTAACTGGAGGAAGTTGTTGCTCATCCATGTCTTTATCGCCCCAAGACAGGCGGTGAGACATGAAATGTCTGCAGAGGGGCTTGGGGCAGTTTTTATGTAAAGCATAACAGTCGTGTCGTTATCATATCTGCTGATGACATGACCGAGGTGGAGCATGTAAATAATGAATAGGAGGGGGCCGAGGACCGACCATTGCAGAACACCACAGGAGACTTGGAGCAGTCTGGATTTGCATCTTCCCAGTGAGACATATAGAAAGGTAGGACTAAAACCACTTGAGTGCAGAGTCTGACAGTCCAACAGTGGTGTAGAGGCGCTCGAGGAGGATGATCCACTGTGTCAATTTCAGCAGTCAGGTCCAGGAGGACGCTCGGCTGTTTTTATTTTCCTTAGCTCACGTGCCAACCAGAGAACGGAGCGTGAGAATTAGACCTCACGTGACTTGAGAGGGGCATGAAGATCAAAAACACTTCTCAGGGATGCATCATAGAGTTCCTCTAATTAATCCATTGATGCAGAGGCTGGGCAGGTGATGAGCTGTCATAGTCATGGTGGCTGAGTCAATGCTTTTCCACATAAAAGCAGATGTAACTGCAGATGTGATGTACAAGTTCCTGTGAGACATGACAACGGTTGTTTTTCCTGTTGTCACATATGTTAATGTTTTTTTTTACACGTTTTGTAATCCAAGCTGCAGAGGACTCACACATTGCTGCACTGACAGGTCCTCTCCACTAGGGGGGAGTATCATTATAGGGTTGGGGTTCCTGCTCACTACTTCCTCTCTGCCAATAGGATCTCTGCAGGATCTCAGATTCAAAATAAACCACCTGTAACCTGCAGAGGACTGCGGTGCAGTGTGTGTGTGTCTGTTTATGTGTATGTTGTTAGGGACCTAAGAGGCAAAAGGGAAAAGGAAGTCAATGAGGTTTACATTACCCTACATTCCTGTCTGGGCTGAATATGTGCTTCCCTTAGTCTGAGAATTTTGTCTAAAATCTTAAGATAGCATCATAGACAGGAAGTTGTCTCCAAAGGGATGATGACAGCTCCGCCTCCTGCAGGCTGCTGTCCTCCCTGGGATCAGAGGGGTCATGCCAGTTCAGAACGAGTGAGTAAAGCTGTGATGTGCTGTATGTGATTTCAGTTAATCATTCTAAACATGGCAATCTTCATTTCTCACCTCAGTGAAAACGTTGTTATCTTTAGCTTTACTGCATTATATTCATTTAATATAAGAAACTCAACTTGTACCTTTACCACGGGGTCTTCAGTGTGTGGTCACCACATGATTCAGCTTTCAAATCAATGACTCATCATCAGGAGTCATGTCCTGCATGTTGCCCAGTTTAGATGCATACTTGTTTCGGGCTCACAAGTCCGTCCATGAGGGATTTCCCCCCTTTGAACCGGTATCAGATCTGGCTTCAGCACAGAAGACGGAGACAGCTGTAACAGTTCGGACTGGGAAAGAAGCTGATGAACGTGGAACATGACAGCAGGGAGGATGGAGGGGATAAAAGAGGAGCCGGAGAGCAAACGGGAGTTCAGGGGAGGAATAGGCTGGTGGAAATGACATATCCACATCTGGAAGGTAATGAGGGGAGTGCTATCAAAATACAAATTACAGCTTCTGTCAAGCAAAGTGTGAACCCATCATCTACTCGGATAAATCACCTCATAGAGTTCGATTTACAGCCTTATTTTATTGCCTATTAAAAACATTTCAGTCCATTTGAGTTCACATATTTCATTGCCAAATTTCAGAAATGTGCAATTCTGCCTGTGTGTGTTTACGGAATACGTTTTAATAAGTCACTGTCTTACTCTTTTTTTTTGACTCTGTGTGTTCCCCTCTCAATTATGCTCTCTCGATCATAAGTCAAAACATAATATACTCTTTAACAAAACGTTAATCCACAGATGGAATATGAAAGTGTCCTAATAAAGTGTAGATCGATGTAAAGTTTGAGGTACTCAAACACCAGCGAATCCTCGGTGCTCTGGGGGGTGATGGTGGTAATGAAATTCATGAGAAATCCATGTGCAGCAACGTGAGGGAGGGGGAGACAATACGCCTGAGTCAAAGCAGGAGGGAGGATTTTGGAAGAGAGTGTGTGTGCGTGTGTCTGTGGGTGTGTGAAAGCAGGATGTAATGGTATGGAAAAGACTGAGGGAGTAAAAAGAGAGTGGGTGGTGGGTATGGGTGTGTGTTAGAGAGTTGGTATAAAGGCTCCCTCTCGGACTCGGACTCACATATCTCTTTTTTTTGGGGGGGGTGTCCGTGTGTGTGTGTGTGTGTGTGTGATTTATAAGACAACCGGAGCGTGTGTGTGCTTGTGCCCTTGAGGACTGATTCCTCCCCAGGATGCATCAGCTGCTCGTAGTGACCTCAGTGCTGGTGGCACTCTGCTCCCTAGGGAGCGTGGATACTTCAGCCTACGACAAGATAGTCACCCACAGTCGCATTCGGGCCAGGAAACAAGGGTAAGGAGACGGGATGGGGGGGATGGAGGGGGGCATTGGAAGACTGTTTTTAAAGAGGGGGAGAGAGGTGACAAATACCAAACTTAAACAACAATGCAGCAGCTTTTTAAGTGTGTAATTCAGAAATATTTGCAGAATGATAATCAATAGTAAGCCGACAGCCGGTATGTAGCCATATGAAGAGCTGTACGTCTGGTTATACATACATTCTATGTTTTAAGGTGTTTTTTCTTCTTCACAAAGAGCACTCCATTGAGTTGAGAAACAGGTCGGACATATTGATACAATTATTAATTCAAGTCATAATGGTACATTCAATATCGTCTGGCACATTTATTATTCGTCTTCACTCTTCGGCCGAAAAGAATGTGCCCAATTTGTGTTGACGTGTGTCATTTAAATTAATAGAAATTATCTATCATTGCTTTCTGAAATTGACACGTGTTAAGAAGATTAGACACAAAACACAATTTTAAACTTTTTTCAAATTACATTAATCTTCTCCTCACCTGTCTCTCACCTCTCCCCACATCCTGCCTCAACTTGTCGTTTCAACACCCGGTTCTCACTTTCTCCCCCCCCACCCCTACCCCCTCTCTCCTCCTCCCCCCCATCTCTTACAGACCCAATGTGTGCGCCCTGCAACAGGTCATGGGCTCTAAAAAGAAGTACTTCAGCACATGTAGGAACTGGTACAAAGGCTCCATCTGTGGCAAGAAGACGTAAGTCTTGAGGAAAAGAGTGAATGGGTCTAATTGCTGCGAGATTTGTTTGGATTTTATTATATTTACCTTTAGGATTATTATTTGCACTGAACTCAATTGACCTGACCCAAAGTGCAAACCACTCCCAGTTTCCACGTCCTTCACACGTCCAGGAATATTTCAAAGTGTTCAAACAAGTCACATCATAGTTCTGTCCGTCACCTTGATACACGGCTGTCTTGCTTTCTTCTCTGAGGGTCCAGGATGATGGTGATGATGACAATGATGAGGATTAAGTATTTAAATGGAAAACTTTTTCAAGATTCTTTCTATTTATACATTATTTATTCTTGTCCTCATCATGCCCTCCCCAACTCTCGAGTCTGGACATGTCGTGTAGCCTGCGGGAAAGGAGTCGCTCTATTGTGAGCCCTTGATGGGCGAAACTCTGCTCGACAGTAATCCCCACTTTCCCTCTGACACGTCTCCGGTGCTCAAGAAAAATTGTGCCAATATGCTTTTAGTGTGTGTGTGTGTGTGTGTGTGTGTGTGTGTCTTTGTGAGAGAGTGGGTGTGTGACAATTTGGCAAAATGGAAGAAATCGTGAAGCTCTTGATTCGCTAGTTTGGGATTCTTGGTATGGGTAGTGTATATTTGATGTGTGCTGTATATAATATGTGCAACAGGAGTGTGTGAATGTGTCTCATACAGAGTTTTGAAAAACTCTTTATTTTAAGGCAAATTAGCCATATTTGTAATATTGCTAGTTTTCTGTACTATTTCAGAATAATAAACTGCAAAACAAATATTTTTCCTCGATTAAATATGCTAAATATAAAGATAGTAACATGCAAACATATGGGACTATGTGCAAAGGAGTAGAGCGAATGAATGGCTTTAGATATTTGAGCTTCTGCGGGACGTATAACATCAGAGGGCCTGTTGATGGATTTATGTCAGTGTCATTTTTTCCCCGTGACGTGCTGAATGAGTAGATATCACAACATAAAAATATGTGAAAATAGGAAATATAGCCGCCGATGTGTTGATGGAGTGTAAGGCTCGGCTGGAGCTGTACACACACACGCACACACACACACACACACACACACACACACACTTCTCTTAGTCAGCCGTACTACCTGCTGCTATTTAAGGATGAGCCGGAAAATGAGGAGATGAGAGAGAGAGAGAGAGAGAAAGGATAAAAGAGGGAGTGAGTCCAGAAGTGAGTCATTTTCTCCCGGCGTGGGACTCTATGCTGAGATAATAATGATCGCCTTTATATACGGTGCTTAAAATAAGTTCAAGTACGAATAAAACTGTTAATGATTTGGTATAAAAAGGATTTTGAATCGCACATCAGCAAGCATATAAAGATTATAAAAATTTTTAAAAATGAAGTAAACCCCCAAAAAACAAAGTAAAGCAGCTTCTCCCGCTGTCTGTGGTCACAGTGAGGACATTGTTCAGGAGCAGTGGAGGAAATCCAAGCAGCTGTGATAATGTCTGAGCTGGATTTGGTGTTGAGGGGAGATTATGAAAGATTGTTAAAGTCCGCGGCTAGTTGGACTTGGATGTACATTGCAAGCTGGTGTGCTAATAAGCTCCAGTTCAAACAAGTCTTGAGGGTGCAGCAGTTGAGGCCATATATTCTTTTAGAAACCATGTCCCGAAGAACAAATTACACGGGTGGGAATTTAACATGTCCTTGGTTTACATGATACATGTTAAATTATGCTATACGGATCTAATTTCCGCAAAGAACTCGTGAAGTGCGTTGCTGAAGGGCCAGGCGGGAGCCATTTTCCTCAATGCATTGTTCAAGGTGGCAACACGACATGCAGGGAGGACTTAAGAGGGCTTAATTTGTGGTTAAACCATAACAGTGTCTGAGAAAGTTTGTAAAGTCCATTCCCACGTATAAAAAGAGGACATGTTGTCAAGAAAATCAGGAAGTCGCTGGCACTGCAGAACCCCTCCCCCCCCCCCCCCCCCAAAAGAGTCCCATGATGAAAACACAGGAGACACTGTTAATTACAGAACAGGAAAAGAACTGTAATGATTTTATCTGATGCCAAACAACCCCACCTAGTGTTTCTGTGTCTGTGTCATAGAGTGTGTATTCATGCCATGTGTTTCCACAACTGCTTCATCTGGGAGCCACATTGAACTAGTTCGATGCCGTGACACTGCCAAAAGCCGGCTTCGCCTGGCACACTGCGTCCATCCGGTCAGACCACAGTCGGGGAGCGACGACTTCATAGATTCCTGACAGCCAGCTGTCCATGTATGTGTATGTATTTTGAGTTCAAACAATTAGCGTCAATGCAGATAATGGTTGCAATATTAGAGACATGGCTGTGTGCCCCAAAAATGGACAATTCACCATTTTGTATCATTGCAAACATAAAGACCCCTAAAGTGGCGTGGAGAGTTTTGCCAAAGCATGCACGTACTGTCAAGGGAGTCAGAGTTGAAGGGAGAAAGTGTGTGTGTGTGTGTGTGTGTGTTTTTAACCCTCCTGTTACCTTAGGGTCAATTTGACCCCCATTCAATGTTTAATGTCGGTGTTCTTTCGGGTCAATTTGACCCCAGGCTGTTTTTCACTGTGTCAAACATATAAGAAATATCAACTTTTTTATATATTTAAAGGGCTATTTAGGTAGTCAACAAACAAACATAAAGTACCTCACACTTAAACTTGGGAAACAATATTAATTCTAATAATTTTCTTGAGGTTTTAATTGCTGGGGTCAAATTGACCCCGAGGGTAAAATATGTCAGTAAATATAAAGGTAACAGGAGGGTTAAACATTGAATGGGGTCAAATTGACCCTAAGGCAACAGGAGGGTTAAAGTGTCTATGAAGGGAGTATATATTCTCTTGCATAATATATCATTTCTGTTCAATTTATGAAAGGAAAGCAAACAGTTTCTTGTTTTGAACCCGAGAGAGAGAGAGAGAGAGACGAGAGTTTCCATGGGAAAACAGAAAGCAGGAAACCTTTCAACTCTGCCTCAAACCTCTTTAGCAAACACACAAAAAAAACTCCAACTGGAATGCATAAAGTCTTTTGGGTTAAATCCCAATTAAACTTATCGCAGCATTTAAGAACTCTCCGACGGTTCCTCCGGTGGGTCATCGTCCAGTGTTTTTTGGGGATTTTGGAAGATGAAAATGAAATGTCTAAATGTTTGATTACCATCCATGGTTCATTTTCAGTAACAATAATTCAACAATTCAGACTTCTATAGCGCTTTTCTAGGTACACAAAGACGCAGTAAAACTCTACTTGAACAACATAATCCAACCCTCCATTAAACATGATTTTGATTTAACATGAATACTCACTTGTGGCTCACCCTGTCAGTCTTCTCACACCTCATTATGTCATTCACAACATTTCAATAAAATGCAGCTGGATTTCCTGAAAACATTATGACTGCTCCAAGAGCTTGGGTCTGCTGCACGCTCCGTTTAGTGTTGGGAGATCCACTCGGCTTCCTGCCAGCCAGTTTCTATTCTGTTTTCACAAAGTTCAGAAGCTGCTCCTCCCGCCTTAAAAACCTCAATCTATCGCAAGAAGTTGACTATATATAAATAATCTGTTTTTCTTGGCGACTTCCTTTAGAATTAGATTAATGGCCAACAGAAAGTGCAGCTCGGGGGCAACAATGTTGACATTCACGCCTCCTTTTGGGGGTGTTTTGTTTTTCATTTGCTGGGATCATTGAGTCCATTCCAGCGTTTCTCTGTGATCGGCTCGCTGGGAGTTGTCAACACACTCTGTGTGTTTAATGCACCACTTTGATGTGATCGGGGTTTGTGTTGCTTTTTGTATTCTCCTTGACTTTCTTGCCTTTTTGGATGTTTTCTTAAGCGTTCACTGTTTTTTCTGCTTTGACTTCTAAATATGCTTCCAATTATGGATTATGGATTTGGTGAGTAAGATCCCTGTATGCGCGGAGCCTTTCTCGTCTGTCTTAAATGTCCTCACTGTTCCTAGTCCACTCGCTCATCATTATCTCATTATACAGGTCCGTATTTTATTTTTTATTTTTTTACTTTCATTCATGTTCACAGTTTGTGCATGGCATATCATTACATTATGTTTTCTCAAAATCAGTTCATCTATTGTATCTAAACATTTTTTTTTTTTTTTTTTTTTTTTTAAGCCTGGTCCTATATGAATGCTGTCCTGGCTACATCAAGCTGCAGGGTATGAAAGGATGCCCTGCAGGTAAGTGTCTCTCACTACAGCTTCTTTTTGTTCTTCTTTTCGGCTAAATTCTCTCGTATTTCAGACAAGTCTGTTTCTAAGTAGGAACAATGTCTTTGCTTCCCCTCAGTGGCTCCCATCGACCATGTCTATGGTACGCTGGGGCTTGTGAGGGCGTCGACGACGCAGCAATACTCCGACGTATCCAAGCTGAGAGAGGAGATTGAAGGCAAAAGCTCCTTTACCATGTTTGCACCTAGCAACGATGCCTGGGATCTGGTAGAATCTGTAAGTGGACTCGAGGTTTCAAACTTGTCTAGAGAATGCAATAAATGCCATAATTACTGTGACACTCACTGTTGTGATGTACCTAGACTGTCCGGGCTGCACTGGTGAGCAACGTGAACATCGAGCTGTACAACGCTCTTCACTACCACATGTTGAACCGCCGGATTTTGACCAAAGACATGAAGAACGACATGACTTTCACTTCCATGTACAACGACCTGGGGCTCTACATCAACCACTACTCAAATGGGGTCAGTTTTGTTGAAATGTACAAGATTGCAAGAACACATCATTGAATTATGTCTAGAAAAAAAGACTTCTTATCCTGATGATGGTCTTCCCCTCTCTGTGAAGATTGTGACCGTGAACTGTGCCAGGATCATCCACGGTAATCAGGTGGCCACAAACGGCGTGGTCCATGTCATCGATCGGGTCATCAGCGGTGTTGGCAACAACATGAAGGAAGTCCTGGATGTCACCGATGAGCTCGGCACCTTCAGAGTATGTCATATAAAAAGCGCTCTCAGCTGAAAATGGGCACAAAAAAAAGAATTAATCAGAAACTCTGATGTGTGTTCGAACCGGTTTTGTATATGTCAGAATGACAAAATGTGAGAAACGCTGTCTTCCTGTTTCCCAGGATGCACTACTAGCTTCTGATTTGATGGACAAGCTGGACCAGCCTGGCCACTACACCCTGTTCGCTCCCACTGATGAAGCTTTTGACAAATTGAGCCCAGGCTACCTGGAGCGTATCATGGGGGACAAGACTGTGATTGCAGGTACATTGTACATCGGACACACGAATGATGTCATCATCTGCTACATGCCATGCTTTGCTTGCTTTTGATGTGCAAACGTCTTGGAGCACTTTAATATTTCTGCTTTAGATTTTGCTGACTGGTCCAGACTGAAATATCTCCTCATGGACCAGATATGGTCGGCACACAGTTCTGTACATTCATTCTGAGATAATGTAGCAGAGGGAGTTGGGGATACCCGAGTGCCAAGCATTTGGTGCAGACATGTATGTCCTCAGTATGGATGCGTAATGCATGCTGACAGGTAATGTCTAAACTACTAAAACATTTTCTAACTAGAATGGGCACTCGGTAGAGCGCATACCTTCGCATATCACAAGATTGGGTATTGAATTATGAACATTTTGGCATTAGTTGCATGCCAATTGGATAAAAATTGACCGTGCTATGGTAAAAAGAAGATTTTGACCTTTTCATGACCTTTGACCCGATCGATCCCAAAATCTAATCAAATGGTTCCCGGATAATAACCAATCGTCCCACCAAATTTCATGCGATTCGGTTTAATAATTTTTAAGTTATGCGAGTAACACGCATACAAATAAATAAATAAATACACGGCGAACAAAACATAACCTTTCGCATTTTCAATGCGAAGGTAATCAATGTCTGCAAATTCCTCCCAAAAGCATACACAACTTAGTTCTCAGGAGTAAAGAGCAGTCACACACACTCACAAAAAAAACACACGACTCTCAAACCACACAATGAAAGCAGGAAATTAAATTAGCATGAAGCCAGTGTGCGGTGTCCTCAGTGAGCGGCTCCACTTGGGGGACACGATATAACCTCAGGTACATTTACACACACTTGGCAAACAGGCTGTACTAACCAACCCTGGAAGAACAGCCTTCAAAATATAGATGATATGAAGCCTTGTGTCTTGGTCTAAAAAGGAAGGGAAGAGGGAGGGAGAATGCACGAGAATTGTGGACTTGGGAGGGTGTTTCCTGTTGGAATTGCTTTGCTTTCGCAGGCATTGCTGATTTTAACAGTCAGAGGTGTAATCCCATATCTAAACGTTAACAAAAGTGGCTAAATATTTCTAAAAGAGTCTGTCCGTGTGCATGTAAGATCTAGAACGGGCACTCGGTAGAGCGCATACCTTTGCATATCACAAGATTGAGCATTGAATTATGAACATTTTGGCATTAGTTGCATGCCAATTGGATAGAAATTGACCGTGCTATGGTAAAAAGAAGATGTTGACCTTTTCATGACATTGACCTTGACCTTTGACCCAATCGATCCCAAAATCTAAGCAAATGGTCCCCGGATAATAACCAATCATCCCACCAAATTTCATGCGATTCTGTTTAATACTTTTTGAGTTATGCGAGTAACACGCATACAAATAAATAAATAAATACACGGCGATCAAAACATAACCTTCCGCATTTTCAATGCGAAGGTAATCACAAGTGGAAAGCTTGCGTTGCACAACCAGATTACAAAAATAACTACAGGCAACCTCCTAAAAGTGTCATATCAGCAGGGTTTTTTTTCATCTGTTCAACGCTATCTTTCTCTCTCCCACTTTGCCCAACCAGCCCTGGCTAACTACCACCTGTTGAACAGCGTCCAGTGTTCAGAAGGAATCATGTTGGGGTCGGTGTATGAGACGGCGGAGGGCAGCACCATCGAGATCGGCTGCGATGGCGACAGTTTGACGGTCAACGGAATCAAGATGGTGCTGAAGAAGGACATCGTCACCACGAATGGCGTCATCCACCTCATCGACCAGGTGCTCATCCCCGACTCAGGTAAAACACATCTCCCTCAGCAAATATCAACGCAAGTTCAAATCTTTTGGCTAAATTGTCTCTCTGTGGTCGCAAACATGTTGTGTTTGTGTGATTCATATCAGCCAAGGAAGGGATCGAGCTGATGGGAGCATCCCTGAGCACTTTTAGCGACATGGTGTCTGAATTGGGCTTAGCGGCGGCCCTCGGTCCAAAGACGGAGTACACACTCCTCGCCCCTGTCAACAATGCCTTCACAAGTGAGTTGATCTCCAAACAAGCTCTTTAGAGGATTGACCTTGAGCAAGAATGTGAAGGAAAAGTCAAATGTTGTTTTTCACAGACTCAAACTCACTTAACCCTCCTGTTACCTTTAGGGTCAATTTGACCCCATTCAATGTTTAACGTCGGTGTTCTTTGGGGTCAATTTGACCCCAGGCTGTTTTTCACTGTGTCAAACATATAAGAAATATCAACTTTTTTATATATTTAAAGGGCTATTTAGGTAGTCAACAAACAAACATAAAGTACCTCACACTTAAACTTGGGAAACAATATGAACTAGAATGGGCACTCGGTAGAGTGCATACCTTCGCATATCACAAGATCGGGCATTGAATTATGAACATTTTGGCATTAGTTGCATGCCAATTGGATAAAAATGTACCGTGCTATGGTAAAAAGAAGATGTTGACCTTTTCATGACCTTGACCTTTGACCCGATTGCTCACAAAATCTAATCAAATGGTCCCTGGATAATAACCAATCATCCCACCAAATTTCATGCGATTCGGTTTAATACTTTTTGTGTTATGCGAGTAACACGCATACAAATAAATAAATAAACTAGAATGGGCACTCGGTAGAGTGCATACCTTCGCATATCACAAGATTGGGCATTGCATTATGAACATTTTGGCATTAGTTGCATGCCAATTGGATACAAATTGACCGTGCTATGGTAAAAAGAAGATTTTGACCTTTCCATGACCTTGACCTTTGACCCGATTGATCCCAAAATCTAATCAAATGGTCCCCGGATAATAACCAAACATCCCACCAAGTTTTATGCGATTCAAGAAGATTTTGACCTTTTCATGACCTTGACCTTGACCCGATTGATCCAAAAATCGAATCAAATGGTCCCCGGATAATAACCAATCATCCCACCAAATTTCATGCGATTCAAGAAGATGTTGACCTTTTCATGACCTTGACCTTGACCTTTCACTCGATCGATCCCAAAATCTAATCAAATGGTCCCCGGATAATAACCAATAATCCCACCAAATTCCATGCGATTCAAGAAGATTTTGACCTTTTTCATGACCTTGACCTTTGACCCGATCGATCCCAAAATCTAATCAAATGGTCCCCGGATAATAACCAATCATCCCACCAAATTTCATGCGATTCGGTATAATACTTTTGAGTTAGGCGAATAACACGCATACAAATAAATACGCGGCGATCAAAACATAACCTTCCGCATTTTCAATGCGAAGGTAATAAATAAATACACGGCGATCAATAAATAAATAATAAATAAATACACAGCGATCAAAACATAACCTTTCCGCATTGAAAATGCGAAGGTAATAAATAAATACACGGCGATCAAATTATAATAATTTTCTAAAATATGTTAGTAAATGTAAAGGTAACAGGAGGGTTAAACTTGTTAAGGCAGCCAGAAGTAGAAATATGTAATGAGGAGTTGCATGTGATATTACCTGAGTCATTTTAAATCTGTAACTCTTCTCTGTTTATCAGCTGAGGTGATGTCAACAGAGCAGAGCCTGCTTAAATACATTTTGGAAAACCACATCTTGAAGCTGAAAGTTACATTGAGTGAGCTCTACAACGGACAGATGCTGGAAACACTGGCTGGCAAACTGCTCAGAGTCTTCATTTACCGCACTGTGAGAACTCTCTGTGTGTTTGTGTGTGTGGAGATGTTTGTGTGGGGGGTTGTGTGTGTTCAGTGTTTGTGAAGAAAGTCAAACAGAGTTGGAAAGGAATTGGAAAATAAATATGATAAAAAAAAGAAATTCTGGAAAGACAATGGAGAGGGTCAGCTTTCATATTGGAAATCTGAAAGTCATTACGGGGCCACTTACGAAGTGTTAACATGATTTGTCCATATTTCTTTTAAGCTAATGCAATAAAAAAGTGAATTTGTCCGGCCCTTGGTAGATGAAGTGCTTTCCTGCTCTGGTGATTCTGATATTAGGACCAGCTGGGTTTAATTTCCATATAGAAAACTTCTGTATTCTTTATTTTAATTGATTGCAATCAAACAGGACAGTTTGCCTCCATCACAGAAGCTAAATAGTTACCACATTTGTACATTGACCTTTTAGGCCAGTTATTCTGCTCTCTGAATGTTCTTCTTCTTCTTCTTCTTCTTCTTCTTCTTCTTCATTGTTAGGCTGTGTGCATCGAAAACGCATGTATGCTGCGTGGCAGTAAAGAGGGAAGCAAAAGTGCCCTCCATGTGATGAACACTCTCATCAAACCGGCCAAGAAAACAATCTACGAGCTCCTGGTTTCTGAGAGACGGTTTATGTAAGAAGCACATGTGTTTTTTCTGTCCTTGTTTTGAATGAAATCATTGTTTATTTTTCGGTGTTGTTGTTGTTTATACAGTTTTATTTATTCCTGACATTACAATTTGCATTCGTCAGTTGCCTCACCGCCCACATTTCACATGTTCCGACAGATATTGGCCCCATAGAGGCTGATGATGTAAATGCAGATGTTTGAATGGGACCACACAAGTATCACTCAAACCCCAAAACAAACTCGACCACATTCCCATAACCGTAAACCACCTGTCTAAAATAAGAAACATCCTACCAGTTTTTGGCTGAATACAAATGTAAAATCTGGTCTCTTCCGTGCTCAGGACCCATTATTCCATTACTGCCAGAGCTGTTCTTTTCCACGCGGAGAAAGCGAATGTCCTGACTGGCTTGAGTTTGTTCAGTCTGAAACACAGTACTGGTACAAAATGTATACTTTTGTTTTGATGTTGCTCATTTTCATTTCCATGAACTCAAAGGAACACAAAGGCCACCAGTAGATGCTCTTAAATGTATAGGCTTCATTTCATTCCTACAGAACTGGACTGTATGTTGATTGACAAAAAAAAATTCTTCATTTTTTTTATTACAAACATAGGATTTTCCTGTCACTGATGGAGACAGCAGGTCTGACTGATCTGCTGAAGCAGGAAGGCTCCTACACCATCTTTGCACCAACTGACGAGGCCTTCGATAATCTCAGCAAAGAGGACTTTGCTCTGCTGAGAAGTGAGTCCTTCGAAACTAACACATCCACACGCTTTCATGCATCTCCCTTTGTAAGATGTGGGATTTCTGTCAAGCTTTTACTGATTTAACCCTCCTGTTACCTTTTGGGTCAATTTGACCCCATTCAATGTTTAGGGTTAGGGTTAGGGTTAGACCCCAGGCTGTTTTTCACTGTGTCAAACATATAAGAAATATCAACTTTTTTATATATTTAAAGGGCTATTTAGGTAGTCAACAAACAAACATAAAGTACCTCACACTTAAACTTGGGAAACAATATTCATTCTAATAATTTTCTGGAGGTTTTAATTGCTGGGGTCAAATTGACCCCGAGGGTAAAATATGTTCGTAAATGTAAAGGCAACAGGAGGGTTAAAGTTGTATTGCAATGATGAGAGGAGAAAAATATGATGAATGCTCACTCTCGATATGTAAATCGTGTTTGCCTTTCGCTGTCATCGACAGGTGATCAGAATGCGCTGAGGATCATTCTGCTGTACCACTTCAGCAATGGCATCTTCATCAATGGAGGATTAGAGGGAGGAGTTACCAATCTGCTCAAAACCCTCCAGGGCAATAACCTGCAAGTTCTGTCTGTATGTGCAATCTATCACTTGAGTGTGTATTTGTATCCTCAGAATCAAAGAGAAAGGACTGGTTTCATGAATCTGTCATTCAGCAATCATTATACAGGGATAAATCATTTATAGGTTGCATCAGCACAATAAAGTGTGTTTTGACTAAGATGTGCAACAAATATCGCTAGCTTTCAATTCCTGCTCATGTTTATAATTTTAAATAGGAAAATAATATAGGAAATTGTCAATTAATGAAGAAGCAGATTGCTCCTTTTAAGAGCATATTTTCTACTCTATAATTACGTTTCAAATTACCACACATTTTTGGTTTTCTCAAAGACTCCATTGTAAAACTCAAATTTAATCTTTCCCCACATTCTCATTTAAGCAGTAGCATCAAAGAGCCACTGCTAATCTATTACTTCAAAGCTGGATATCTCTGGAGAAATGCCAAAAGTAATATACCCTGGCTTTTCTGTCGTCTCCATCAACGCCCACCCTCAGCATTCATCCACCACTCTTCAGTCTTCACCTCAGTTTTTTAATGATTTCACCCATTTCCTCCATTTAGCTTTCCCTCTTTCTCCTATCGCTGATCAGGATATCAGCCGAGGAATTTATTAATAATGGACACATGAAACCTTATTTGAGATAATTCTCCATCGGGACAGGTATGATCTGGGTCAAGTTGGTGGGTGAGAGAGAGCCAGAGGCAAACATACCTTGCTGACTCAGCATGTCCACCTTCAGTCACCTACTTTTGAATTTCAGACAAATAGGAAGCTCACTTCACCCGATATCAAAACCTCTCATATCAAACCATTTCATAAAATTGTACGTCTTTAAATCCGGTAATTCTTTTGAGGTCGTAGCTGAGGTAGCTCACAAAATAAGAATGTGTTTATTGATACCCTTGAAAATAGATGTGCATATATAGTGTTTTTTTCTGTTTTTGATAGGTAAACAACTCTATTCATGTCAATTCTGTGGACGTGCCCGACAGTGATCTGATGGCAACGAATGGTGTGATCCATGTGGTGAAGAACATTCTCTATCCTGCGGGTGAGAACACTAGACATCATAATGCAGTCATGTAGTGTCCACACTGTGTTGGAATGGATTATGGTATGCTATTTTGATCATGCATATTACTTACAGATCTTCCTGTGGGCCGCCAGGACCTCCTGGTCCTCCTGAGGAAGCTGATTAAGTACATCCAGATAAAGGTAGATAGAAGACAGAATACACAGTCTGGATATGCATCGGACGATGTCAATCGTTGTTATTTTGTGATTCTTCTGCATTTTATTCTATGCTTTTTTGTTCTTCAGTTTATTTATGGATTTTCTTATCAAGAGATCCCGCTCACGTTCATCAGTAAGTGTCTTCAGCACTCATGACGTGTGACTATAATTGCATTTGCAACGACTTGAAACTACTTGTGTTACTTCACAGGAAAGATCATCACAACTACGCATTTTGAAACAGGTAAGACTCCCAACTACCAGCTACTTAATTAAAGTTTTTGTTAGGCCTTTGAAACCAATTCATGTCCTTTGTTCAACAATGTGCATCTGTTCTTGAGTTGAAATCCAATCTGGAACATATTGCCTGCATGTCATCGATCCATTCAGGCCTCGTCCATAGTTTTTCCACTGATTATCCACTCTCGCTCTTTCGCAAATCCTCTTGGACCTCTTGGCATATTTAATCAGCTCCTTTGGGGATGAGGTAATTAGGCTGTCAAAGCATAACAGAGTCAGAGACCGTAGGGGACTCGTGCATGATAAACTTTCAGTTGGGCATAGTCCAGTGCACTTTCTCACAGATGGGAGACTTCATCAATTGGGTAACATAGTAGAGTTGAAGTCCAATTTTCAACGGTAATGAGGCACATGACATGGACGACAGAGCCGAAGGGCTGGAACTCGAGGGCGTTTCATGCTAAACCGTTACGCTCAAATTTAGAGAAAAGTGATTCATCTTTATAAAGCCAGAAAACTATTCCCCATATTATTACACTGTTTAAAAATGTTGGAATTAAAATAACCCATTTTGGTCTAGAGGTAAATCAGTTTGATCTCATTGGACCATGTAGTGTAACACTAGCGGTTATCACAATGCAATCGAATACCCTCCGCCCACCAGCCTCTATTGGTTCTGCATGCATTGATGACTTGTATTTGATGAGCGTGTTCAAAAGATGAAATTCATTCCTATCATTCTCAAAGTATTCTCGTGTTACTGCTCCCTCTCTACAGTCCCTGGCGTAACACAGTTGACCAGAGTCATTCAGGGAGAGACATCTGTCACCAAGGTCACCAGAGTCATTGAAGGAGAGCCTACCTTTACCAAGGTTACAAGAGTCATCGAGTCAGAACCAGTGATCACTGAGGTTGTCGTCAAGGGGAAGCCGGTCATCACCAAAGTCACCAGGGTCATTGAGGGAGACCGTACACATGTAACCAGGGTCATTGAGGGAGGCCGTACACATACAACCAGGGTCATTGAGGGAGAACCTTCCATGACACATGTAACCAGGGTCATTGAGGGAGACCGTACACATGTAACCAGGGTCATTGAGGGAGAACCTTCCATGACACATGTAACCAGGGTCATTGAGGGAGACCGTACACATGTAACCAGGGTCATTGAGGGAGAACCTTCCATGACACATGTAACCAGGGTCATTGAGGGAGACCGTACACATGTAACCAGGGTCATTGAGGGAGGCCGTACACATACAACCAGGGTCATTGAGGGAGACCGTACACATGTAACCAGGGTCATCGAGGGAGAACCTTTCTTGACACATACAACCAGGGTCATTGAGGGAGAACCTTCCATGACACATGTAACCACGGTCATTGAGGGAGGCCGTACACATACAACCAGGGTCATGGAGGGAGACCGTACACATGTAACCAGGGTCATTGAGGGAGAACCTTCCTTCACACATGTAACCAGGATCAATGAAGGAAAACCCACCATTACCAAGATTACAAGAGTTATCAAGGGTAAGTTCTTGAATGTTTAGGAGCGTTTAAATAATTTATATTTTAAGTGCAAATGATAGGTTATATAATCAAATGTGGAATTCACAAAGGTTTTGACGTAGATGTGATGACCCAACATTATTTATTTCACACAGGTGGAGAGCTTGATAAAGATGGAAAAGGGATTGCAGGTCAGTTTCTCTGAACATGTTTACTCCTTTGACGAGCTAAAAGAGTCTAGAAGAAAAAAGTTCATGCATCTTCTAACAGCTCTTTTAACAAATACATCTGTGGTCCTGTTGACCACAGTTTAACTGAGCATCATCACTCATCTCATGTCAAAATCACATTTCTATAAAAGTAATCTCAATCATAATTTTTGTCCCACTAGAAGCATGTGGCATAGGAGGAAGGGCCCTAATATTGCTTTAGGCTTTGTGACCATGGACTTTATGCAAGCCCTTGACCGCCTTCCCAATATGTTTCCGACACATATGAAGTACAAAAAACAACAACTCCACAACATTCTGCTTCAATCAAAATCAATATCTGAATAATTTCTCCTCTGAGGACGCTTAACAGCACACACAGGGAGGGCCTCACCTGTATGAACAGAGTGTTCTGGCAGACATCTAACATCTAACTACATTTATATACATTAATAATAAAAAAATTCAACATTGTGCATCAGGAACCACCTGGTGTGCTCTCCGCGGCCGGGCCTAAGAATAAAATATACAAAGATAATGTGAACACCCTTTGATATTTCAAAAGATGTAATAATTACGAACAAATTTATAGTGCAGTAGTATTCTTTAATTAGGCATCAACCTTAAATGAGAACAGCAGAAAAATATGTGTCTGACACGCTTGCAGTCTAGACAACTCTAACTTTGAAAACGAAGCGAGCAGGCACCAGATCGAAAGTACTCATCCAAGAGTAAACTACGAAAATGGCGGACGCAGTGCCAAGCAGACAAAGCTCGTTCCAAAACAAGAAATAATCTGAAGTTTGCTTTCACCCGCTGGCAATCACCCTTATCCTGACCATGGTCAGGGGGCGTGCACTTCTGGTGTGGTTGAGGAGGGGCCAACTTCTCATGTGTTTACAAACAACAACTGACAAATCCGACGCAATCTGCATTATGCTGCCTTCACACCAAAAGCGTTGCAAATTTTTGCCGCGAGTAAATCCCATGCTAAGACAATGCACAGACGCAAATGGTTGCATTTGATGCACATTTTCACTGGCCAGGGTAAATGACGCAAATTGCGTGGCGCAAATTACGCAAATGTGGCGAATTGAGCAAGGCGAAAAATTTGAAAAAGATAGCATCTTTGTTTTGGCTACCAATGTTGGTTTCCAACTGTTTCTTCGTCTCTTATGCTCGCGGTCTGGCTTAGCACGACTTTCACCTTGTTGTTTACATCTTGCTCTGTCAGCTAGTGCTTAGAGCCAACGTTTCTGTTGCTTCCTGAGGCTGTCTTTTCATTTCCTCAACTTCTTGATCAGCATTCAGTATTGGTTCATAAGCATCTGCGGTACACCTGAATAACAACATGGTGAAGTGTCAAACTCCATAATACACAAACTATTCAGACCACAAATGTTATGCTCACACTTAACTGTTGTTGCTAGCCTGGTTCCGTGACCAACATGTGGATATCAGCTACATTACCAACTGTATCGTATCCCAGCTCCTCTGCGATCTCGAGCCATATATTGTCCTCAATTTGGTTGTTTTGGTAGTTCTTGCTGTGTCATACATTATTGGGGACGACCCGTTGCTCCGAAGGCACATTATTCCGATACGCTAATAATCTGAAAAATTTCCCATCAGACTGAGAACTCATTCTTCCGACAGTTCGTTACCCTGAGAACTAACTCCCACCAGACCAAAAATACATACTCTCCTCGCAATATACATCAGTGAATGGTTAATTATTATGCAGAATGACGATATTTTTTATGTCATCAGTTTGAACAAAGGATTTCACTGGTCAAACATATATTCACACATCTGGAAATGAAGTTCCGTCTGAATATTTTTGACCATTCACAAATATCCCGTGGGGGTTGTGCAACATTCATGAGAACCAATCAAATTAATTATATGCAACTCAGACCTTTAGGCTAATAGCAGGTGTGTGTGCAGGTGAGCTTTAAGCTGTTTTCACCACAAATTGCTTCACAAGTGTCTTGCAGCTTAGTTTGTGGGCTAAGAGTGTATGTGTTCATGAATCCTGCACAAATATACTTGACTTTGTGGTGGCGGTGGCGGAGGAGGTGTTTTTGCGGGGTGTATGTACCTGTCAGTCTGTCGTTGCTAAGTCCTTTAATGACTTCAACACCCTTCTCCGCTGCCGGTCCGAAGGTGGAGCCAGATACACCCAATGTTTGTCCTTTCCTCCTTGAAGTCATCATATTACAATCTGCATTCAGTCAGGATGAGTGGTTGCTTCAAGGTGGAAAAGAGAATGAGATCATTCTATTTTGTGTTGTTGTAACTCCATTCTTGATTGTATATGTTAAATTGTTCAGTAGTTGCGATCTAATGGTTTTGTTATGAACGTCAGGCCCGGACTTCTCTAAGATCACCACCATCCACGGCAACCCACGACTGATCGATCAGGAATCGGACAGAATTACCAAGCTTATTCAAGGTGATAACTTTATTTGATATGCACATACATTGAACAGCACTTCCATGTCTGTGGTGGCTTGAAAGCTGTGATTGTATGAAGGTAGATTTATGTCTTTATCTCCATGTCCTCCTCACCGTAACCTATCGTTAGCGCAGCGAGCCAAGAGGAAGTCAAACCCACCAATAGAAACTCCTCTCTTCAGCAGCGTAAGCCCCGCCCACTACGAGCAAACTCAACTCGTAGATTTTAGTTTCGAGAGAGCAGGTTTTCTTTTGAGACGGCAGGTTGTTTTTTTGTGAGCAAATATTTTTTATTTTAAGAGCACATTCTTTATTTTGAGAGCATTTATTTTTATTTTCAGAGCAGAAATTTGCTCTCAAAACCTTTTTTTCTGTTCACGTAACAAAGACATAAATCCACCTTCATATGATTGACTGTATTGTTTCTTTGTTACACAGTCGGAGGTGGATTTTCTGCTGCCAGGAAAGCTCCAGGTGAGAGCATAGTTGGTTGATGACACATTCATCAACACCAATGTTGGATTGTACTAAAAGAAGTGTGCCAAAAACCACATGATCACTGCTGGAAAAATATTGTTGGATCACTTTTTTTTATTTTACATTATCTACCTTTGAGTCCTTCCATCTATTCAACACTTAGCTTTCAACCTTGACATGTTTATTTTGGCATTCATTCACACCTCCAATCCCCTCTTAACTCCTCCTTCACAGCTGGAATGAGAAGGAGGAGACCAAAGATGGTCAGGCGTCACTACAAGCCAAGGGAGTGAATCCAACAGAGACGAAACACCTTCGGGCTCACCACAGGGACTGAATACATCTCCAGGGTTCCTGGTTTAGCGCTCGAACAACTGTGGACCAATAGGGAGAGATCTAATCAATCTATATGTCTTTGACCAAACCACCAGTGAGAATGATTGTTTCCTCTTCCTTTTGGACCCTACTGTGTGTGATAGGCATGATGTGTTATAGCAATGCAATTCAATTAGAATATCTCGTAAGTCATGTAAATGTGCAAGGGAAATATGGACTATTTTCCGTGGGGTAGATGGTGTGTCGGGGAGATTATTCCTACCACTGAGAGATTGTGTTTAACGTTTTTTTGTATGTGTATCATTTCACTTTGAATACGGATGGCTTGGGAAGATTTTTTGGATGCTTTTTTATGGTGTTTGTATTCTGAACAATGAATGCATTTGAATGAATATGACAAATACAACAGTGCTACCATTAGATGCTGTTCTGAACATCTGTAAATTATCACATGGTGATTAGAAAAATACAATTACATTTTATACATTTTGCAGTAATTCTTTCAAGCTTCCATGACTGTTTTTATTTCACAAAATCAATACGTTTTATGCTGTTAAATCAGTGGTGGTTCGTCCATAGGGGGCGCTAGGGCGCCGCCCCTCTTAAAATTTTTAGATTAAAAAAAAAAATACATCCTGTCAAAAAACATTATATGCCAAATCATTTAAATTGTAAATATACCGTATTGACGCGCTAAATGTGTGTGGGAGACCGTCAGCCTGTCAACAACCACTTAAGTTAATGTGAAAAAATATAATATATCGCCACTCATCATCACGGATAGAAGCCCCTCCCCATTTTTGAGGCGCTGGTCTAAGGTGTGTGTACGGCATCGAGAAAACATTTCACGGTCGTTTCGGTAAGGACGGCTTCTCATTGGCGGATGAAACGTGAATCTTGGGTCGCAAAAATGTGCGCTCATTGGCCAATGACATCGTTTTATTATTTCACGTGATTGGACTATTCGGCAGATCAGAGACCGGTATCGTTCCTCAGCCAGAGAGCTACGCGAGCAGGTTGCTAACCGGAGCTGTCAGCTGGAGGCTCAGTGAGTAATGCGCTGTTTAATTTCCCCTGTCTGTTGTTCCAAAGTCCTGGGACTGAAACTCTCTGGACTACAACGGGGTGAGGGATCTAAAGAGCTGCAGACAAGTGTAAAGCATGAATCTTGCCGCAGTTATCTAGCTAAGAGCATGGAGCTAACTCGCTAACAGCCTGAAGCTAACCCTGTTTGCAGAGCAGCAGAAGGAGACCGAACTGGCATCGAAAACACAACGAAGAAGTTCTGAAAAACAGACACATTTCCTCAAGAATAATGGAAACAGGCTGGTTACAGACATGATTGACTTTAACCAGAGAGTAAAGTGACCACTTTAAAGAGAGGAGGCTACTTTTCTTTACAGAAGTGGGTCTGCTCTGTCACCCAATGTAACATGTGCTGCATCTCTTTCTGACTCTATTCTGCTCTGAACCTCTTTTATTTTGCAAACCTCTGAAACCCAACCCAATGTTCCTTAAAGCTGCTCTGAACCTCCCATGCCCAAAGTTACAGTGTGTTGATAGTTGTTATTGGACAGTGTTGAGCATGCTGTGTTCTTTAAATAAAGCTTTGTTTTTTACAATATTCTACTCAAAACCTCTTTTCTTCTCATTGTTGAGTGCTATTTAAACTGCGCCCCAAAAAAACATTGGTCCCTCTACAACCAAGCTCAAGCTGTTCTCATACAGTGTTCGTAGCTATACGTACAACAAATTATGCATAATACAAAACACCTTTTATCTTTCACCAGGGAATCTGTTGTTAACACAACTTTTGTACTTAAATAACACAACTGATATGCGTCGGAAAATGAACCAAAAAAATCAAGAAATAATGAAGATATCATACAGAGAATTATATGAGGAAATGTTGCAATACTTCCCAATACTATTTTTTTCTTCTTTTTTTACTCAATGAAAAAGTGTTAAACAAAAGTATCATAGTTACTTCAGAATACTAATGTATCCCATTAATCTTATATTTATATTGTTAAAGCTGAAAGTTCAATTGAACCAAACAAAGTTAAAACCTTTACCATAGAAATATGTTAAAAAAGTAGAGAGTGACATGAAGCAGTTTTGTTACATAGGATCATAATTTTTAGGAGACGAGACTTTACAGAAACACACCTTCCAGAATATTACCATACATGTACAACGTTAGGGTATGTCAATCTGACAAGAGCCAATTCTTTCTCTTGAGTAGTTAGGCCTGTGCTTCCAAATATGTCTTTGGCTTTGGACCAATTCTCTTTACACGGCTCGTCTACCACATATATCTTATGAACTTCATCTGAAAAAAAATGTGTTTAAAGGATTTCCTGAAAAGTAATTTCATTATTTCAGATTTGTGTTTTTCCATCTCTTAAATATGTTCATAAACATTGAACATAATAACAGGCCCGAATTGACGAATAACATAAGTTATACAATCGTGTGACTGTAAGAAAATATGTCATAGAACTGTATGTGTAGCTTTGTTGCCAGATCATTAAAATGATGCATGGCAAAAGGGAAGTAGAAGCTTGCACAAGGACTGCTGACTTAACGGAGAGAGCTGATGAAAGGGTGATGGACAGAGGTTATGGTCAGACGTCAGTGAGTCAATTGACTGGACATGATTCATACCTGTTTTTATAAGGCCTCACAGGCGATGCATGTGGGAGCAACATCCAAGGTTCATAGTTTAAATCAAAATGTTTATTTAAAACAGTTTTAGAATAAAAATGCCTCTCACGTGTAATGTTGTGACCCATTAAGCTAGTTTTGGTTCAGAACATGTCGCTTCTATAGCTCCCTAGACTGATATGAGATTCATGTAAACATGCAAAAGACAAACAGTTTGGTCTTTTTTTGCCTTAATTTAGTCATAAGACTCATCACAGTCAGGACAGGAAACCAGTTTTAAATGTTTTCTGGTGGAGAGTTTGATGAGAAGCTTGACACCACTCGGATGTATCTCTTAAGGTTCCAGCCAGTTAGCTTAGCTTAGCCAAAAGACCGTAAACGATGGGAACCAGCGAGCATGTGTTCAAGAGTAACAACCATTAACTAATGTCACTAATCAACATGTAATTTGTAATTTGATGCAAAACCCTCACCGTTTCCAGTCTAAATATACAGATAACCAAGGCTCTACGAGTGCTAGGCGTTAAAGACAATTTTACCTAGTGGAAAAATGGTGGAATTGCATTTCTTTTTTAAATCAACCTATTTAATAAATAATTCTGCCCATATTTGTTTAAAAATGTAACTGCATGTGACATGGATTGTTTGTATACCTCTATAATACAATCAACTACCCAATACTTTTATTTTAAAATGCCTTTATTTGTATATTAGTTTTTTAACATTACTTAATTCATATACAACTATGATTATTCCTCTTAGTGACCTTCCATGAACTTGTGGCACACAGTATATATGTTGGAACAATCAGTTCCTCTAATGCCACTAATTGCCCCGATGATCACACCTTTTGGACACATTTTACTTCACTGTGTCCTCTTCTCGGACTTGACCCGACGTCTTAGCACACTCTTCCCTCCCATGCTCAGTGCCAGACAGCACTGGTGTGTGTGCACCAAATCAAAACCAGCTGAACACAGCTATGGATCTGAAATGTCTGGGCATTGAGGGAAGAGTGCCATCCATCCAGGATGTGCTTCATAATCACTGTACTATGACATAAAAACATTTCAAAACAACTCTAAATACGCCACCGCCTCTGAGCCGAGACAATGTGTTTGGATTTTGTATTCCATTGCAAGTTATGGAAAAAAACATAGAAGTCAGACTCTAGCAACCTCTGGCCGAAGTGATCTTCAAATAAAAATAATCATCATTATTAGATGCCTGCCTACATTTAATGTCCACATACAGTAAATTATTTATATGTTTGAGCCTCTTGTGTCAGTATTTCCTTTTGAATGAATATCATGATGATACAATACGTTGTTAACAGTAATGTTTCGCTGTTACAAATGGAATAGATGACGTGCTCTATCTGGAATAATTTCACGTAGCTATGATTTTCAAGGCTTAACAGACAGCAACACGTGTTGAACGCCCAGCCAGAGCAGAACCGGGATCAGTGGATCAAATTTGCGCTTTTGGCTAGTAATTCAACAAGAAAGCAATTCATGTGATCTGTGTGACTGTGGAGAGAATGATGTCACACCTTGCAGATGCAGGGTCACAAGCCAAAGAGTCTGTGTGTGTGTGTGTGTGTGTGTGTGTGTGTGACTTTGGACAAACAACATTCAGTCACACAAACCTAAGATATAAAAACAAAAGCTTGATTTAACCGTATTCCAGCAGAAAAGTGGTGTTTGCGTAAATTATTCTTATTTTTTTGTCTTCTGTCTTTCAGGGAATTGAGAGTGAATGAGATCTCGACACAGGCTGCCAAGTCAAATAATGATACCTTTTGACATCCTGAATGATTTTCAGTACAGCTCGTGACAGCGAGGTCAGTAAATAAATCATTTAGTTTAAGTCGAATCAGAGGTGTGATGCAGCCCAGAATCCAGGCAAATTAAGGCCAATGCCATCTGTGATTCCTCGTTTCCAGTTTCAGAATATACACAGCCGGTGCAGAAGCAATACTTTCTCTCCAAAACAATTAAATATGACACGATACTTGTTGTCATTTATTTATGATTAGGTAGTTGTCTGGTTTTTATTTTGCCAATGTACACTCATATTCAGAGTTCAGCATTTCATCATGTGGAAAGATCTGCTGTGACTGCATTCATCTTTGCCTAGTATCTAACACAGAACATGCATAGTGACATCATCCGTTACCAGCCATGATCACGTGAAGTATTTTCCAAGAAAACTCAGTGAGAGAGAGAGAGAGAAGGACGGGAAAAGAGACCGAAAGATGGAGGGATCAGACACAGAGAGAGGAAGGCTCTCTGTAACGGTCGCTGATAACAGTGACAAGACAGAGACATGCTGCACAGCACCTGTTTTATGTTTGCGTAGGCTGTGTAGGACAGCAGATGTTCCTTTTGTCTGGACTAGTAGAGGCATCCCTCAGGGAAAAACTATGTGCAGAACGCTACGTACAAGTTGAACAGTGAGCAGCAACTTTTTGGAACGGCCTACCTGAGGGAATAAGACTCGCAGAATCAGTAACTTCTTTTAAATCACTGCTTTTAACCCTCCTGTTACCTTAGGGTCAATTTGACCCCATTTAATGTTTAATGTCGGTGTTCTTTGGGGTCAATTTGACCCCAGGCTGTTTTTCACTGTGTCAAACATATAAGAAATATCAACTTTTTTATATATTTAAAGGGCTATTTAGGTAGTCAACAAACAAACATAAAGTACCTCACACTTAAACTTGGGAAACAATATTAACTAGAATGGGCACTCGGTAGAGCGCATACCTTCGCAATCACAAGATTGGGCATTGAATTATGAACATTTTGGCATTAGTTGCATGCCAATTGGATAAAAATTTACCGTGCTATGGTAAAAAGAAGATTTTGACCTTTTCATGACCTTGACCTTTGAGCCTATTGCTCCCAAAATCTAATCAAATGGTCCCCGGATAATAACCAATCATCCCACCAAATTTCATGCGATTCGGTTTAATACTTTTTGTGTTATGCGAGTAACACGCATACAAATAAATAAATAAATAAATGGCTATTTAGGTAGTCAACAAACAAACATAAAGTACCTCACACTAAAACTTGGAAAACAATATTAATTCTAATAATTTTCTGGAGGTTTTAATTGCTGGGGTCAAATTGACCCCAAGGGTAAAATATGTCAGTAAATATAAAGGTAACAGTAGGGTTAAACATTGAATGGGGTCAAATTGACCCTAAGGTAACAGGAGGGTTAAGTTTTGTTGTCCTTGTATGCATTCTTTGGTTCCCCTAATTTAGTTTGCCTGTTCTCCTTTATTTTGTATTTGTATTTTTCTATTGCATTCTTGTTTTAATTACCTTTATGGCATAGTCTCTTTTGCCTCCTGGTCTCTTTTGCCTCTTGTATTTTCTAAAATGTTTACTTGTATTACTTGTACGTAATGTTGTGCCTTGCTTCTCTGTAGAGCACTTTGTAAACCTTGTTGTTAAAGGTGCTATATAAATAAAGTTATTATTATGTTGTAGGATTGCATGAAAGCTTGAGTTTCAGCTTTGTCCTTGGCCATGATTACATTTGTTCTGAGTCAATTAGGCCCCTGAGATGATAGGCCCTGCCTCCTTGGCCCTGCCTCCTTGGCTTGACCTCCTGCCTCAACGGCCCTGCTGAGGCCCCTCCTCTCTACCTCCTTCTGTTTCCATAGATCGTGGTTATCTAGATCGTGGTCCATGCCTAGTACTCATTATTCATAAGTTTTTCCTAATCCGATGTGAGGTCCTGGGACAGGGATGTCGTGTGTACAGATTTTAAATCCCTCTGAAGCACATTTTTAATTTGTGATTCTGGGCTATACAAAATAAACTGAATTGAATAAAGTTAATTTCCCCGGAGACATTTTTGCAAAACAAAAGAAGTTACACTGCCGTTCAAAAGTTTGGGGTCACTTAGAAATGTCTTTATTTTTCAAAGAAGAGCACTGTTTTTTCAATAAAGATAACATTAATCAAAAATATACACTATACATTGTTAATGTGGTAAATGACTATTCTAGGTGGAAACGTCTGGTTTCTCATGAAATATCTCCATAGGTGTATAGAGGCCCATTTCCATCAACGATCACTCCAGTGTTCTAATGGTACATTGTGTTTGCTAAACGCCTTAGAAGACTAATGTCTGATTAGAAAACCCTTGTGCAATTATGTTAGCACAGCTGAAAACAGTTATGCTGGTGATATAAGCTATACAACTGGCCTTCCTTTGAGCTTGAAGTTTGAAGAACAAAATTAATACTTCAAATATTAATCATTATTTCTAACCTTGTCAATGTCTTGACTATATTTTCTATTCAATTTTCAATTCATTTAATAAATAAAAGTGAGTTTTCATGGAAGACACGAAATTGTCTGGATGACCCCAAACTTTTGAACGGTAGTGTATGTACGTCTGAAAGTTGTATCTGTCACGGGGTGATAACCAGGGACCCAACGCACGACTCAAGAGACAGAGGTAACAAATAATAATCCTGTACTGGAGTACCGGCAGGAACAGAACCGGGGAAATACGCTGGAGAGCTTATTCGGGAAAAAACACAAGACAATCTGGCAGAGGGCTCGTGCAAGTGAGGGGACCTGAGGAGTGAGGTACTAATGAGGGAATGGGCTGCAGGTGAGACGGGCATCAGCACCAGGTGAAGGGAATGAGGGATGATCAGGTGTGAAGCAGGATCTGGAACGACATGAGAGTTAGTCCAACGGGCAGAGAGGATGAACACAACTCAAGAGAAGGAAGGTGTGGAGCTGAACTGTTAGTGTCTGACTTTAAAAGACAAAGCTGGAATGTTTCCTGGACAAATTAGAAGACATTCGGCAAATGCATTACCACATCAGCCTGTTTAGCTTTACTTGATTAGCTTGTTGGACCGATTCGACCGAGTCTTGTTCAAATATAAACAGAGTCATTTATATTCATCTGTTTGGCTTGTTTTACAATGCCATTAAAATGTAATTTAGACTTTAGAAACAATTGCATCAATTCTTCCATTTTATTTCTCCCTTCAGTTTTAATTTTAACCCTTTAAACCTTCTATGCAAAAGAAAATGTGCAACACGAAATCCTATTACTGTTGATCTATTACTCTGGAATGTAATTGTTAAAGTTTGTAATTTCCTCCTTGGCAGAGGACAGCAACTGTGGTCAGCTTGAATTAATGTTGGTTTCATTGGGTTACACGAGAAAGAGGATGATCCATTTATAAAGAATCAAAAGATGTAAGCTTAAAATCCCCATTAATAACTCAATATATATAACAACTTAATAAAGTGTGTGCCTTGGACTCTGCAACAACATAATAATGTTATAATCTCATACTGGCCAAAGGCATTAACCGGAGCAAAACTATTCTTTAATTGAGAAAGAGAAAAGAAACAATTCTAACAATGAGAAACCATTTAATTAAACGGGAAAAAAATGTTGTAGCAGCAGCATGAATGTTTACAATGTATACAACACAACAAAATAATATAGCAGGGCATATACCATTTAAGAATTTAAATAATGAAGGAAATGAAAATGAAAAAAAAAAAATGAAAAGTGTATACAGTGCATCTACGTGTATATAAAGTATATAAAGTGAAGCACAGTGCAAAAGTTATTGATGTTGTTCAATTTGAGGAGGATCTGGCCAGAAGTGATTTATTTTAAAGTCTTACTGCAGTGGGCAGGAATGTTCTCCTGTATCAGGAATGTTCTCCTGTATCAGGAATATTCTCCTGTATCAGGAATGTTCTCCTGTATCAGGAATATTCTCCTGTATCAGGAATGTTCTCCTGTATCAGGAATATACAGGAAGGGAGACAGAAGAGTTCCCTGTGAGGCTCCAACATCACTGACCACCGTCCCAGACAGCACTCGACCCATACTGCGGCGTGCCTGTGAGGTGATCCTGGAGACGATGGACACGTTGACCCCCACCACCCGCAGCTCCTCACTCAGCAGTGGTTGGATGGTGTTGAATCCACTGGGGAAGTCAAAGAAAGTGACTCTCACAGAGCCACCGGTTCCATGCAGGTGCGACTGAGCTTGTTGCGGCAGGTAGATGATGTCATCGTCCACTCCCACACAAGGCTGGTAAGCAAATTGCAGAGGGTCCATTTCGTTCATTTGATTCACAAAAGTTCATACACAAAACACACCCACCCACACACATCACTACCACAGCCTTGCTTCTGCCATCTGTAAACTCAGGAGTCTCAAGCAGTGTTTCACCCAATGAGAAGTCATTTTTGGTTTATTCTGTCACTGGCATTGATTTTACTTTACTTTTACTTCGAAGATTATGAAATGTTTATGGAATGATAGAAAGACAAAGATTCACAAGCGAGATGAAATTGATTAAAAAGCTTTGCATAAACATGTTAGAGCCTGGCCCCGCAGAGATAAATACATGTGTTCTTAATATTGAGATGCATTCAGCTGTAGCTCAGCCAATCATATGCAACGGGCATCTCAAAGAAAACACTGCATTGTCTCTTGTAACACGAAACAGATTATGTTCTTTTTCCAATCGCTTCAACAAGCTCATGAGTTTCTTTATATGATAAAATATGTCTCAATAGATGATGAACTACAGTATGAATTACAAACTGGTTAAATATGCCTCACAGCCTCCGCAGCTGGTGTCTAGAATGAATCTAGTGGGCATTTGTTTTACAAATTAGAGATTTGTTCTTTCTTATATAATAAGGGTGTTGTTACATTGAAAATGGATGGCAACGACTTTAAGGATCATAATCAGTGTCTGGGAAGTCACTGGCTGCATGCTTATTGTTTTGTCTCACAACGATTTAAACAAGCAACATCGAACATTATTGAATTGCCACCCTCGATCCAAAATGCAGAAATTAGCAAACGCAATGACTTCATTCCAGTTGTTCATTTGTCTTTGTTAAACCCACTAAGAAAATGACAAATTCCATCATCTAATGGTTTGTTGACAGAGGAAACACTGATTGTCGGCAGTGTGGCAAGATCTCCCGCAGAGCGAGAGATAAAAGCGGTTGTTAGACGGCAATAACACTTTCACACTCGTGATACCATCCATTCATTATTCGTGTCTTATTGTTTTCAGAGACACATACACATGACAACCTGACAGATACCATCAACACATCTCATTACAAAGTGCGTGCTTCATGAGGGTTAAATAAATGCTCACAATCACTTTGTGTAAACTAGAATGGGCACTCAGTAGAGCGCATACCTTCGCATATCACAAGATTGGGTATTGAATTCTGAAAATGTTGGCATTAGTTGCATGGCAATTGGATCAAAATTGGCCGTGCTATGGTAAAAAGAAGATTTTGACCTTTCCATGACCTTTGACCCGATAGATCCCCAAATCTAATCAAATGGTCCCCGGATGATAACCAATCATCCCACCAAATTTCATGCGATTCAAGAAGATTTTTACCTTTTCATGACCTTGACCTTTGACCCGATCGATCCCAAAATCTAATCAAATGGTCCCCGGATAATAACCAATCATCCCACCAAATTTCATGCGATTCGGTTTAAAACTTTTTTTGTTATGCGAATAACACGCATACAAATAAATAAATAAATAATAAATAAATAAATACACGGCGATCAAAACATAACCTTCCGCATTTTCAATGCGAAGGTAACTAGTGTTTAACTTGCCCCCCCCCCCCCCCCCCATCCCTCCCGCCCCTCCCCCGAGGGCATTGAGCAGACGTTTCAGGATACTGCTCCCCATCCGCGGATATAGTTTGTGTTCCTTATTTTACCAGATGTTTCCTTTATTTTTGGTCTTTTACGCTCTCCCCAGTATATCAAGGAAGGAAAACACAGCCTCCGGACCCGACCCGCAGCCTGCTACGTACACTAGATATCACAGACTGTGCTCATCACCAGTTGTCAAATAATGCAGATGACGTCACTACTTTAAAAAATAATTTACAGTGAAATGTAAGAATTAAACGTAGCATTTAAGCACAAACCTGCTCAGCCATGCCTACAATAGTCTGCCGTGTCATATTATTTTATGTAACGGCTTCAGTCTAAATAAATAAACGTTGCCTTGACTGCATCAGAAGGATTGTTTTTGTTACAGTCTGCACAAACCATTTCCATTTTTCAGCAGAGCTCTGGACAGAATAATGACCATGTGGAAACGCATGATGTCTGACTCATGCATCAGCGAGGGGTCTCTGCAGCCCCACACATGGTGAATGAGACAACGACTGAAGCCAGGAAGCACTCAGAATACAAGAGCAGATAGACACATGAATGAGGAGAAATGTCTCACCTGCAGACTCCACTTTCAGTTCAGAGCTCATGTTTTAGTTTTGCTCTCTGTCTTGTCACAGCATTGTCCAATTACATGACCATATTTATAAAGAAAACAGTTGTGTGAGTTGTGTGAATGAGTGTATTTAGGCAATTGATTATTCTTTAAATATACACTACCGTTCAAAAGTTTGGGGTCATCCAGACAATTTTGTGTCTTCCATGAAAACTCACTTTTATTTATCAAATGAATTGAAAATTGAATAGAAAATATAGTCAAGACATTGACAAGGTTAGAAATAATGATTAATATTTGAAGTATTAATTTTGTTCTTCAAACTTCAAGCTCAAAGGAAGGCCAGTTCTATAGCTTATATCACCAGCATAACTGTTTTCAGCTGTGCTAACATAATTGCACAAGGGTTTTCTAATCAGATATTAGTCTTCTAAGGCGATTAGCAAACATAATGTACCATTAGAACACTGGAGTGATAGTTGATGGAAATGGGCCTCTATACACCTATGGAGATATTACATTACAAACCAGACGTTTCCACCTAGAATAGTCATTTACCACATTAACAATGTATAGTGTGTATTTTTGATTAATGTTATCTTTATTGAAAAAACAGTGCTTTTCTTTGAAAAATAAAGACATTTCTAAGTGACCCCAAACTTTTGAACGGTAGTGTACGTGTAACGTCTTTCTATCCAGGGACCGGAGAGGTATACGTAGCTTTCATGTTAAAAAAGAAGGCAAGGTGATTAAAATGTGTGGTAAATCAGGGTTTTCTTTTGATAGGATTTCTTGTAGACTGCCACGTTGAGGAGGCTGAGTGGTCCTTTATTTAGCCTCTTTTTCTAGTTCATCTCATAGCACAAGCAAAGTAACCTCCACCGCAAAAAAAAGTAGTTTCTGATAGTTTAAGATATCTAAAAGTGTTATTAATCTCTATGTTAAACCATTGGAGCAGCATGTGCATGTGCAGTTGGTAAAAATCACATTTTCCCAATGAATCTCTACATGAGGTTCAGCAGTTGTTCATCTGGCAGTCTGGTGCTCCACCAATAAACATTTCCTTGCATGTTGATGGGATGATTATTAATGATTATTATAATGTTTCTATTAGCGCCAAAGATGTTTTTTGCTCTATATTATTCATCTGAACATCGATCCATTCTGCGGTGAACGTGCAGATTAAAGGGTTGGGATGGGAATAGTCTGAAATGGCTTTGCCACCTGCACAACACAACACAACAAGATTCACAAAGAAGCAACATGTGTCAAGAATGACTTATTTCCTGCCTGTCATCGCCTATACAGATGTTGGCAAATGCAATTGCGTCATTCCAGTTACATTGGGCTTGTCACCCCAAAACACAATCTAGTCCACCATGCAGCTTAGTAAAGGTGAAGACTTGCAAGTCAGCTGGAAGGAATATGAAACCTTTATAAATGATATCCTATATGACCTAAAGAAGGCAAAAGTTGAAGAACAACAGAAGAAAATGTCAGAACATAGCGGTTAAATTGTCAAACAATTTTTTTTATTATCTGTTGGAAAGATCACTTACCAAAGTAAACATATTTAACAAAATTAATCATCACTGGATGGACTGAGTGGGGATATTTTCCATTGGAAAACCACATAACCTGTCAGATAAATGGAACCTCGATCAATGTAACCATTGTTCAACAAACACACATTCCCCTGTTTGCTTATTTTCATTTCCAGATTAAAGAGAGAGCAGGTATATACTTGTAAAATGACTCTGTAAAGTTCAGACACAAATGATAATGAGAATCTGTCTTTAAATACATTTGACAGTTGTTTATGAAACAGTAGATGAGTTGAATCTCTTTACGTGTTATGAATTCAAATTCGAATTGTACTCCATAAATAATAAATAGAACAAATTAGACACTGTAAGATACATGTTTTCTAGATAATAAGAAAAAACATTGGAGCGAACACATTGGAGCATATCTTTTAACCAATTTGACCTGAATCAGTGTCGTTTGGTTTTGCTCGTCCTTCTCGCTCTGCAGCACAAGAACCTGAAAATAGCCAAAGTAGAGAGCAGCAGTACCGCCACTGCAGTCAGCAATAGTAGCAGAACATCTAAACAATAGTACGAGTACCAGGGCATCTTATAGGCCTCTGTTCGCAGATGAGGGGCCCCTTTATGACGTATCACATATTCCACCCAGAAGACGGCCTGGTCCATGGGTGCCATCGGCTGGTCCCTGTGCAAACGGGACAACCGTTGCATGTTCTGTCTGTATCCGTCACGACGGAGCACCTCGTGAATGCCTTCCTCGAAACTGCGGCGGTTAACATCGGCCAGCTGAATGATCTTTCCGGCCCCTCGTTCCTGCAGACGTAGAAGGTTGTCGTACTGGTCAAAGAACAAGGGTATACCGAGCACAGGGACCCCGTGGTAAATGGCTTCCTGGACTCCGTTTGTTCCTCCGTGAGCTACAAACAATTTCGTCTGTGGGTGGCCCAGGAGGTCCTTTTGTGGCATCCAGTCCACGATCAGGGTGTTGTTGCCCAAAGTAGAGGGCCGCTCCCCTTTATGCCTCCATATCACCTGAAAAGAAAATGTATCCAGTATGAATTTACGGCGTACCTGAACACCAGCTAATATGCAATGTGAGAATGTTGGGATGTATTGTTATTTATACATGTTATATTAAGAGCACTTGTCAAGACACTTAAATACACTTTGAATAAAAGAACTGTGTAACACTGCAGATGATTCATTGTAGTGTAGGACAAGAAGGTTTTAAAAGGTGAGTAACTTCTTGAACATTGCATAGTGCAATGTAAAGTCTCACAGATTAAGTCCTTGATTTACACAGTAAGTTATCAATTAGATTTAATTATCTTCCATAACAGCTGATGTCTGTTAGGGGCTCTTAATTAATTTTTTGACATATTCCTTGCAGGAAAATCTTTTATTAATGCCTCGGTCCGTTTCATAATTACCTTCTGGGCAATGAATTATGAACATTTTGGCATTAGTGGCATGCCAATTTGATAAAAATGTACCGCGCTATGGAAAAAAAAAGATGTTGACCTTTTCATGACCTTGACCTTTGACCTGATCGATCCCAAAATCTAATCAAATGGTCCCCAGATAATAACCAATCATCCCACCAAATTTCATGCGATGCAAGAAGATGTTGACCTTTTCATGAACTTGAACTTGACCTTTGACCCGATCAATCCCAAAATCTAATCAAATGGTCCCCGGATAATAACCAATCATCCCACCAAATTTCATGCGATTCGGTTTAATACTTTTTGACTTATGCGAATAACAACGCAAACACACATACAAATAAATAAATACACGCGATCAAAACATAACCTTCCGCATTTTCAATGCGAAGGTAATAATGCATTTAATGTAATGGATTTTATGATGGATTCATTACTCCATACATATCTGTAAGACTCTCTGGATCAAACAAAGAAGGATTTTTGAAATGCACATTTCAGTCTTTTTTAACACGTCGTTGCAAATATCAATAAATGAGCATGTGTTACCTTCTGTGGCATCTTGGCAAAGACGCTGGCGATTCCATCCGCAACCTCTTTGGGCAAAGCGTTCACAAAACTTCCCAGAGTCATGATGATGACTCCGTGCTCCCCAGCACTCTGAACAAAGTCCTCCAGGTCTGCTGGCAGAGGCCGAGCCGGTTTGCACTGGAACCCTCCGATGTAGATGATATTTGGCATTGTGGGCCGTGGGAATTCAAACACAAAATCCGACCTGAACAGCCAAATGTCCGCTTCCTGAAGAAGCGAGATGATGTCACATCCACCCTCTATGTATTTATCGCAGATGGCGTCATAGAACGGCCCCACCATGAATTTCTGCTGGAACACTATGATGCCATAGAAAAAAATGTTCTTGACCCTCTGGATGAAAGTCATTTTGTCCGTTAAGCCTGAACCCAGCACTGGGATATAAGAAACTGGTGAGGGGGCTATCGCATAGTGGCCCTCTCCACTGGTTATCCAGCGAACATTGAGCACTATGGGCAGTTTCAGATACTTGGCCAGTAAGACCCCTGGTGCGATCGCTGGGTCAGTGAGAAGAAGATCATATTTGGCATCCATTAAGCTTTTTATCAGATTTTCATCTTCTAAAATGTTGACGAGGGCATCAACCCACAATGAATGAGCCTTAGAAATCATAGAGAGGAAGTCCTTGGTGAGTTTGAAGAACGTAAGTGCTGAAGCCCCTTCTATCTGCGCCTGAAAAAGGATTTTTTTTTTTTTCAGTGGGGAAAAAGTGATCATGTTAATTCCTGAATGACAAGATGGCCCTCGAGAGGGGAAATACATAAGCCATAATGACATACCTTCATATTCTCCTTTAGGTACACATCAAAAAAGTCCTCCAAGCTATCGTCCATCTCCATGGTAATGGAGGTGTAGAGAGGAGACTTGTCTGCGATGTACCAACTGTTGGATGCCCTCATCACAGTGATGCTGTGGCCCCTGGCATGAAGTTCTTCCAGCAGGATCTTCATATTGATCCAGTGGCTGCCGTCCACAGGGAACACCAGAATGTTCGCCCCATCACAAGGTGGCGTGAAGGAAATCAGACTCGCACTGAGGAATACGACTATTCCACACACACGATGCAATGGCATCGCTCCTACAAAAGTAAGAAAGAGATGAACAATGAGAAAACTCTTTAGTTTAGGAATCAGGAAAACATCTTTTAAAAAAGATACCGTTTATTCTGGTGTAACAAATGAGAAATTTACAGTTTTTGGTTTGTTTTTTTAAACATAGTACAAACCACAACTTGCTAATGTTTCTGAAATCTACTTACCCATGTTCGAGAGTGGGAACAGTAATGCTTCTGTCCTGCAGACAGTTTGACAGATTTTATCGGAGGTATTCCTTCTAATTTAAGGTCAAACTCCAGTCTCAGAGATGTTTGATCCTCAAAGGTAAATGAGTTACTCACTGGCATGTGTCCACGTGAAGCAATGATCACACGTGTTCTGCACATTACATACAAAGTGATGGTTTCTTCTTCGTTTTGTCATCATAGTTACATGCATATCGTCAAAAAAACAACCTGGAGAAATATTAAATGGTTTCCTGGATTCACGAAGGAGCTATTGTGCTTTTTAGAAGTACGTTTAGATATCACCTGCAAGTTATTTAATTGGAGGTTTTGTTTCGTACAATTTGTGCCAAATGCCGCTGCCAGTTGAATGTAGGTTGCAGGTCTCAGAACTGAACTCAGTTAAGCCGAGGCATGTGCTCTCATGTAAGTACCTTGACCTTGAAAAGGAGCCGAGGAGATTGTAATTGATCCATGGTTGTAAAGAGGAGAGAGAGAGAGAGAGGGACACACACGCAATACGCAAATAGTTTCGACGTGCCTCCCTCCGTTGACTTTGACAGGCAATCATTCATGAGTTGATAAAGTATTTAGCATTCTGCTAATTTTACATTCTCATGCGAATGCTCTGATCAATAAAAAAAAGTAGTCTTTGGATATTCAGCAGTGGTTGTTGCTATTGCGTGGTTAGATCAATAGATTTTATGGCATGAAAACAAATCCCCCCTCAGTCGTTTTAATAACCCCCCACTGCGACTTCATCTTGGCGCCTGGTCTGCGTGACTTAAAGAAAGTTTTGTAACATTACTCAAGACTCTAACATCAGTAACATAGACTCACGTCTGTTTTTGATCAAACTTTATTCCCGCGAATAAGATGAAAATAGTTAACACCTCAGTTGGGGAGGGAAAACTTGCAGAAATTGAAAACCAGTTTATATGTCGGGAAACTAAAGGATTTGTAAACAGAGTTGCGGCTCATAAACTTAACTACACTTAAATGTTGTAATATATATATAATACAACATTTAACATGTTCAACATTTTCATTTGTTATACTAATCTTAACCCCTATAAATATATATATTTATATATATACACTACCATTCAAAAGTTTGGGGTCATCCAGACAATTTCGTGTTTTCCATGAAAACTCACTTTTATTTATCAAATGAATTGAAAATTGAATAGAAAATATAGTCAAGACATTGACAAGGTTAGAAATAATGATTAATATTTGAAGTATTAATTTTGTTCTTCAAGCTCAAAGGAAGGCCAGTTGTATAGCTTATATCACCAGCATAACTGTTTTCAGCTGTGCTAACATAATTACACAAGGGTTTTCTAATCAGATATTAGTCTTCTAAGGCGATTAGCAAACACAATGTACCATTAGAACACTGGCGTGATAGTTGATGGAAATGGGCCTCTATACACCTATGGAGATATTTCATTAGAAACCAGACGTTTCCACCTAGAATAGTCATTTACCATATTAACAATGTATAGTGTGTATTTTTGATTAATGTTATCTTTATTGAAAAAACAGTGCTTTTCTTTGAAAAATAAAGACATTTCTAAGTGACCCCAAACTTTTGAACGGTAGTGTACGTGTAACGTCTTTCTGTCCAAACATGGTGAACTCAGTCTCAACAATGTCAATGTTTTGTCTTTTAAAGACCACAAACCAAAGTTAATGTCCTATACAAAACGAATCGCCGCTGTTATCACGAGTGGAGAAGTATCTTTTGGGAAATTCCATTGGGAAACCGTGCGGTGTCGTGTTAACGCTTCAAACGAAATGGAACCCGTTCAATGTTACCTCTGTTCCACGGACAAACATTCCCCCGTTTGATTTTTCCATTTCCACAGTGAGAGAGAGCAGGTATACACTTGCCACATCACTCCACTATTACGGTGACATTGAGTGCGTGTGTGTGTGTAGGTAGGTGTGGGTGTGTATTTGTTTCAAATAGAGCTGTTCAAGTTTCCTTGGGGTGGAGATGAAGATGATAATGATGATCTCGCATTTTTAGCAGAATCCTGCAGCTGACAGATGTAAGCCAAAAAACAAACAACTGCAAGTTACTCCCAGATGAAGTTTCTCTTTCATGTGCCAACCTGCTCGAGGAACAAACGTAGAGTGGCACTATAGTGTTTCCGTGATGGATGGTCCCAGGGAAAAATATCAAATGATTTGTCCTTTGTGAGCAAAACATCTCCTCAGGAGTAGAGACTAACCTCGGTTTGGATCACTGAGTTTGTTTGTCATTCAAACGCACACACCCAAACTGACCTTTCATTGTTCTAGCTTCCTATACACATCTTGAATTAAAGGACAGATTAAAAAACATATAGGGGATTACAGACCTCGTCTTTTGCCTTTGATTTGATCTCTTTCTTTGACGTACTTATTTCAATTATACCTCGCACGCTAACTTTACAGATAACACACGCCTGTTTTATCATGAAGTAACATAGTATCATCCCAGCTCACCACAGGCTTTAATGACACCTGTCACACATAAACAAACTATTTAGAACGTTTTAAAAAAGTTTTACAATGAGGTGTACAGCAAAAAGTTATTGTGTTCTCTTTAATATACAATACTTTGTTGCTATTTCAAGTCAAATAGCAATTGCATTTGTTCTGTGCCAGGTACCTTTGCTTGTGATGTGCAACATTCACTAGAAATAAAATAGCGTCAATTGCATCTTTTGATCGATCATTTGTTTCATTATTTCAGAATAATTATAAACTTCACAAGCCACTATAGTTTCATTGAAGAATAACTTTGTATTGCTGAATACTGCCTCAAAACATACAGCATATGTATATATATTGGACTGATTAGTCTTTAATGTGTTTTGCAGAAATCCACCGAAAATATGAATCAATAAAAAGATAAATAAACACCGTAATAATTGAGCAACAGCTATTTGGCGTTATCTGCAAAATGCATAACATTCTCAACAAGGTCCCAAGTTGAGCAGCTCTTAACAATGCTCGCCTCCTCTTACTTTATTTTCTGCACCATGTCAGTTCAGTCATCTGGGAGAGATCAGAAACTCCTCACGGTTCATGATTTCATTCTATTTCACCATCTCCACGAAACATGAGACAGCGAGCGAGCGACCCCCCCCCCCCCCGCCCCCCCTCGCCGGCCTCTCTGCATGTGCGCTAACAAACGCAACACAGTGTTTATTTTCCCCTCTTAAAACTCAACCAGTCTTCCATTCTGGACATGGAGAATGTAACTGTCGACCTGACGCGTGCGTGTGTGCATTCAAATGCACACGTGCATGTGACACACGTAGGCTACACTCAATCAAATGCAGGCAAACACACTGTCATGATGATTGAAAGGATTGATCAGTGATACCTTATGCATTCCAATTTTCGATATTGGATAACAAGAATCCAATATCGAAAATTGGAATGCATATCAGGGGTTCTTTCTTTTTCTTGGAAGATAGTTTGACGGTAGTTCTTTGAGTCAATAACTTCACTGGGGGAGTCCAGAGCTCTTGCATAAGTGTCAATATGAAACACTGAACTAATAGTGTTTGTAAGAGCCATTTTCTTATGTTATTGTTACATTGGACCTCCCACCACTAGGTGGGGCAAGTTTGCTGTAAGGTGTTGTTTGTCCCTACTTAATGAGGCGAAGTGGGAGGCCAGGTGTTGCTTATTGACGAGACCTAACAGTTTTTGACCGTCGGAATGTGAGCCAGGTCTGTACGAAAATAATGATTGTTCATAAAACCACAGGAGAAATTATCGGGACTCTTGGTCTTACTAAAAACGCGTCTAAACCTTCGACAATGAGCAGCCAGTAGTGGCTCACGTTAAACAGGTAACGGGGGCACTACAGTGTTCATATATCTATAAACCAGTAGTTTACGTTTAGCCTTTTTGGCGGCTGGATGGACCTCACAGTACAAAAATACATCACTTATTTAAATAAATTGATGATAAGACAACGGCACATAATAATAGATCTGTGAAGGTGGATTAACGTCTTCGTTAAGTAGCAGTCCTAAGATTCACCCCTTATTCTTATGCAACAAATAATGTCTCCATTGTGGCTGCAGAAAACAACAAGCTTATTGTAAGATACCAAACACTTTAATTAACAAACAGCCCTCACAAGCCCATCCAAAGAAGAAGATTCTCTGCAGGTGGTTATTTCAGACCATAATCTTCACAGACAACTATGACCTCTGAGGTCACCACTCGCTGGCCAACAAAGAGCAACACATGAAGAGGAGAGGGCATGTCCGCCGTGAGTCATTCCACAGGGGAATAACTTTTTCTCCAAATGTTCAAATTCCACTTGAAAACACTTTGATCACTTAAGTTTTAGACAATACCGACAGTCAAATTTGAAACTCTGCAGCTCTCCAGCTGTCAGATGAGATCAAACCCCAAACTTTGCATTACACAACAGTAAGCCACATGGATTGTTGCACCACTAATTGCTGTGCATTCTGCTATTCCCCCCCCCCCCCCCCTCTGCTTTAGAATAGGGATCATTGTGAAGCTGTCCTTACGCCACAAATCATATGCCAATATTCTATTTCTGGGATTTTAATGTGCTGCATAAGCTTTCTTATAACACTGAATGGATTAGAGTTCAACACCGAGTTCATGAAAGGGCATACAAAAGGGCCAACGGGATACCTAATATTCATTTCCTGTGCTTCCAGTGTGAAGAAAGACTGATTGCATTTCGTTTACTGCACACAGAGACACATTTATAGCTCCATAAAGAACCATTTAGGACACAGTCCAAGCAACCCGTAAGACTTTGTGTCATGGGAATCTTTATAACCCATAAACCAGCAAAACAATCATGTATGTTGTATATGAGAAAGAAGTTCACCAGAGAGGCTCAGGTCAGTTTACAAAATCCAAAGTTATAGTGAAATGTGTTTTGCATGAAGCAGCCAGGCCCCGTGTGTTTAGGCAGGGGGACCTCATGCAAAGCATCGAATAGTTCAGTCACACCTGGTTCAAAGATATCCGTAACATCCCTCGGCTTAACGTTTATACTGGAGAGTCTTTTGTAAATATCCATAAACAGGGAAAAGGTGAAGGTCACAGCTTTGTGTAAGCAGTGGAGAAATCAACTCATGACATCACCACACACACACACACCAAACTACCACTACCCCACACTAGGCAGCAACGCATGGGGCTATCTTACATTGTGGTGTTTTTAAAAGTGAAATAAACTAATTTTGTATCAACATATGTCAACTCCTGTAAGTACCGACTAAGTGACTTGGCTCAGCTGGAGAGTTAATAGGACTAAAATACATTTAAAGAAGCCCCCATGAGGTTGATATTTGTGGTTTTGAGTGAATCATCTTAATAACTATGAGACTATCTCTCAAAAATGTGCCCGTCAGGATGAATTTCATAACACAAGAGTGTCACTTTGGGTCACTTTGTTAATAACCCCAAACTTTTCATTTAGCACCAGTACCTGGCCAAAATTGCAATCAATACTTTGATTTATAACCAAATACTTAAACAAACTATAATGACATTCCTATTAGCCTCAGCTGTCCAGTGTTTAGCTAATGTTAGCACGGTAACATAATAAACTAGAATGGGCACTCGGTAGAGTGCATACCTTCGCATACCACAATATTGGGCATTGGATTATGAACATTTTGGCATTAGTTTTATGCCAATTGGATAGAAATTGATATGGTAAAAAGAAGATGTTGACCTTTTCATGACCTTGACCTTGACCTTTGACCCGATCGATCACAAAATCTAATCAAATGGTCCCCGGATAATAACCAATCATCCCACCAAATTTCATGCGATTCGGTTTAATACTTTTTTAGTTATGCGAGTAACACGCATACAAATAAATAAATAAATAAATACACGCCGATCAAAACATTACCTTCCGCATTTTCAATGCGAAGGTAACTAAGCAGGTGAAAAACATGTTACGTGCTAATAATAATACTCTCTTCTTAGCTCTTTCTTTGTGGCAATGTTTGCATGCTAATGTTAGCATTCAGCTCAAAGCATAGCCTCACAGTGCTGCCAGCATGTAAACGTTTTATGATAATAATGCTCCAGCGAAGACTCTCTCCCAATACCAGACGGATAAACTGCTGAGTACTTTAACACACAGAGCCCGTCTGAGACACATATGCTACGCTACCGTTATGCTCGGTACTCGCCCACCTTAAAATCCCACTCAGGATCACTTAGAGCTGTAATTACATCCCCAGAGTCCACCCTCAGGCCTGTTCCTCCCATCCCCAATGGCGTCCGTATAGTATCATAACCTGGATACCAGTCCAATGTCTTTAAACTTTCCAGCCCCAAAACTTCAGCCAAATATCCATCTGAACTCCTTCCTACGAGTACTGTAACCGCAGACCCAATACATCACATAAAATGTGCAAATAGCTATCAATGTATTCATTCTCAAATAGTTTTCCAGACACACAACCTCCCACACTAAAGAAACAGAAACCAATGCAGATGTTGTATTCTTCTTTTGCATCTTTCTTCTTTATATTTTCAGTTAGTGTGGATTCACACAACTTTGTAATCAATCAAACCGTTGTAATATCATCATACGATATTTATTTTTTATGTAAATTAACAGTTGAGCTCGTATAACGTATACCACACGCCTTCCTGCTTTCTCTCCGTCTATGTGTGCAAGCAGCGGTGCGTTCATTCGTGCCGGTGTTTATTCCAACCACACATGGTCCAATGTGTCACCATCTTTTGTTGTCACTCAGTTAAGAAAAACAAAGAAACTCACAGTCAACAAAGTTCATGTTGTGTCTCATACAGACAGCTTTTTTGTCTTCTTCTTTTAACCCAGAGTTTGTTTTCAGAAGCAAAAAGGAAACAAAACTTCTTTTATGATTAATGGGTCCCAACTAATATAAATCTCATATTCCTCAATACCAGTTCACGTGAAAACACACGCACAGATCTATATATATATATATATATACATATACTGTAGAGCATCACGTACATTCATTTCGGCATTGAGGTTCAGCGTGGACATAGATATCTGTTTTCAGAGGGGAAGCACTGTTTTACGGGCTGTGATTGACACATTGGGCTTTTTCCTTGACACAGACCAGACTGAGGAGGTGCCCCCTTATCTTATCCACTGTAAGTTCAAGAGCTCTTACTCAACTTGAAATAACTTCTAATCAACATTACTAATAAGGAAGCAGATTTCTTTATATTCTCACGCCACATATTCTCCTTTCGTTGCCAATAAATGTCCCTTTGGAGAAAATAATACCACCAGTTTAAAACTGAAAGTTCTCATGCTTCCAAACCCAGTCTGGAAGCTATCTGAGACTATTTATTGGATGTCTTTAACAACACAAATACAATACCTTCAAAGTGAGCGTTCGACAGAAAACAGACCCCTTTGTTCTTACGCACTGGTCTTCATCAGTGGGAAATCATTAAGGTTTATGATCATCTATCAAACGACAAAGGCCCGTAAATGTGGTGAGTCTAAATAGCAGCTAACAGACATCAATAAGTATGACATCCTTCTGATCTTCTGGTTTATTATCTGTCTCTTGAATAATCTGACATCGACGCTCCATTCGAACCTGCCGGTGATGTCATTGAACAGATACACACGAAATCAAACGCACAACACTTCCCTTGTTCTGTCTTCTGTGACTCATCCTCTTTTGCCATTTTTTTTTCCAGCATCCCATCTCCTTGACAGTTTTGCCGATTGATTTAAAGCTTAGGAATTCACAATCAATCTCCGCTCATCAGTGGTGGGGCTGCAATAAAAGTGACGGATTAACAGCCCTTTAGGTTTCTCCAAAAAGGGATTACTTTTTGAAACATCTTGACACGTGTACTAAACATCCAAAAACTGGCGTTGCGCAAACCCCGAAGAACAGCATCTACAGCCACACCCACACTGCAGCGCCATCCCCTGTGACGATACCAAAAGCAACACGTTCCCTTATCGATTGATTATGGATCCTCGTCGGTGCTCTTTAAATCACCGCCTTCAGCTTTTTCATCACTGCAGTTTATACCTGTCAATCTAACTCTGCCAACTGGCTACTTGCCAACACACTGGAAACACACACACACACACACACACACACATGCACACACCTCCGATGTGATGAAATACATATTTGTATTACCAGGAAATCTCTGTGTTATTAGGAGCAGCACCAGCTTATTTTTCCCTGTTGTCAGACCTGAACTGGGAATATTATTGAGCGGTGGAAACAGCAGCGTGTGTTGTGGAACATATTTAGGTTTTACTGGCCAGTGAGAATCTACTTTCTCAAAATTGGGGCGATTATTGATTTTTCCCAGAAACTTAGAGAGAGATATACTACTTCTAAATGTACACGTACTACATTTACCTACATTTAATCAAGTTTCCAGATGACATTTGTGTAAATTGCATACAGGGCGTAACAAAAACTGCTCGTGCACACACGTAATACACTTTCCCTCTTCAACAGAAAATGTGAACTTGAGTGTGAACTCTGCTTATACAGCATTCTACATGTTAGATGTCCAAATGAAGTAATACATTGCACACAACTTGTGGTTTTAATTCTAGCTCGTGATGGGGGAACCACTACTCTCTGCCAGAGAGTAGTGGTTCCCCCATCAGAGAGTCTCTGGTGAATAACCTCTCAAATTGGGCAGCATCCAAGCAGCAGATCTGATTCCAGAAACTCTGATGTGATGGCTCCCCGTTAGTCTCCCAGAATGACGTTCCTGGTTTTCTTCTTCTGTTTTTGAGAATCTGTTGGGCAATTGCTGGATACCTTCCTCGTGCTTCTCCTTGTTTGTGTCTGTTATGCATTTGAAAATGTGCTCCCATTGGATACATTTGTGGATGGTTATGTAAGTCATGGGGCCATAGCACACCAGACCAGAACAGACCGGCCTAGACCAGACTTCAGCTGCTGGGCCCGCTTAGCATCATGACTCATGCATTTTGAATTATGAAGCAGAAAGGGAACCATAATTCTACATCTGGAGAACAACCAAAGCACGAGGCCAGGTCTGATGTTATATTCTCAGCTTTCGCCTAATGCAAGTATTCAGTTTAAGAGCACAGTTGTACAAAGCTGATGAGTTTTGGTGGTATGAATATCCACTTGAAACGTACCTCTGAGGGGAAAGTGATGACTTTTATACGACTCGCGTATTAAGTTTACGGCGGCGTGGGTGATTTTGTGAAAAATCGTATTTCTAGGTGTAATCAAAATCTGGGTACGGTGTAATATGCTCCAACACTATGATTCACCAGTGCTCAAAAATAACCTTTGAAAAAGGGTTATAACACATATACAGACTCAAGATGAAGAATTAAAAACAGTTATGACATTGTTGATTAAAAGAGTAATATTTCCCTAGTCACACAAGCCTACAATACTGTCTCACTAACGCCAGTCAGTGTCTAGCAGTGCAGACAATTTCAGTTTATCTGCTTATCTGGCAGATAATTAATAGTATTTTGTGTTTTTAATGTAATTATGTGTGAGGGGCTCACAGCATTGACACATGTACTGGTTAGGACAAAGATAAGCATCTCATTGTAGGCAGTATTCATTGGAACTACTTGCTATACCACTGTCATCATCGAGGTCTGGAGATCATCCACGATAGTGAAGAAATTATTTGTGAAAGAAAGTTAAAAAATTCAGGGGGAAAAAAGTATCGGCATGGATAAACACTTGAATTTACACTTTCAAATGTTGTGGTGCTAAGCCATGTGGAAACATGACGTCCCATTTCCAAATAAGGGGTTGTGAGACTAGGGTCATGCCATTGTTGGCCAGTGAGGTTCTGTGACAGCGGAGGTGAAGTGTATTTGAGGGGTCCAAGGTTTATTACCTTCGCATTGAAAATGGGGAAGGTTATGTTTTGATCGCCGTGTATTTATTTATTTGTATGCGTGTTACTCGCATAACTCAAAAAGTATTAAACCGAATCGCATGAAATTTGGTGGGATGATTGGTTATTATCCGGGGACCATTTGATTAGATTTTGGGATCGATCGGGTCAAAGGTCAAGGTCAAGGTCATGAAAAGGTCAACATCTTCTTTTTACCATAGCACGGTAAATTTTTATCCAATTGGCATGCAACTAATGCCAACATGTTCATAAGTCAATGCCCAATCTTGTGATATGCGAAGGTATGCGCTCTACCGAGTGCCCATTCTAGTTTAATAATAATAATAATGCATTTCATTTTTATCGCACTCTTCCTTCAAAGAATCTCAGAGTGCCAGAGTTTACTGTGCAAACAGAGCGTTCTCATTACTACAGCACGATTCGCTGTTTGATGTCGCGTGCCACACACAAAATAAACAGATGTGTGTGAGACACACTCGACACAGCAACTCTGCTGCTTTTTTTCTCATTGATCGGCTTACTATACTTCTATTGCTCAGAGCTGAAGTTTTCCTGTGATGAAACAAATGCGTAATAGTATAAGCACCCTGTGCAACCTAACCAACAGTTACAGGGTTCGTTCATGGCCATTGTACAACAGGGTTGTGCAACAAACTGCATTTTGTATTCCCCCTTTTTGTTATGAAAGAAAACCATACCAAAACAAATGTAAAAGTCTCGGAGCCTGAGAAAAGAAGCTGCTCTGAAGTCTGGTGGCGCTGCAGCTGATATTTCTGTACGTCTGGCCAGATGGCAGCCGAGTGAACGGGCTCCTGTCTTTTAGTATCCTCCGGGCTCTTCGAAGGGACTTCTTCTTCTCACCAATATCACTGATGCTCGGTCGATGGCTACCGATGATGTTCTGGGTGGTTTAACAACCCACGATCGAGCCTGTCCTGGGCTGTGCACATCGCATACAAGTGTGTAATGTGTCTAGTCAGGATGCTTTCTATTGCTCTTCTGTCACCAGCGTGACTAAAGAGAAAGAGGTGGGGGGGGGGGGGGGGTCATGTGGTATATTTTGTTTTTCAAATTAAAGCTAACTATATTTTAATGGCTATTGACTGCATTATCAGTACTATCATAATAACTACAATATAAATGCAATATTCTTACACCACTATAAATATAAATATATATTCTTACACCACACAACATCAAGCCCCACATGGGGTGTCTTACTGACTGCACTCACTCAGTAGGCTATGCTTTTTTTTATTACTGTAATTCAACATAAACTATTGCGAAAAATATTTAAGTGGGCATCTGTGGCTAAGTGGTAGAGCGTGTCGATGTGTCCTCGGCAAGACACTTTACCACAAATTGTTCCCTTAGCTGTACCTGCGGTGTGGGGGCAGGTGGCACCTTGCATGGTAGCTCCTCCCATCAGTGTATGAATGGGTGTGAATGGGTGAATGACGGCAGTGTTTAAGCGCTTTGAGTGGTCAGAAGACGAGAAAAGCGCTTTACAAGTATACAGAACATTTAAGTGTCAAATGAGGAAGAAGAAAGGTGATTTATTTGACTTCTAATCAATTGTAAAAACTCCTTACTTCAGCTAATTATCATTGTTCCCTGTGGGGGAAATGAATCACATCACTGTATTCAGGTCATTTATGGTTTCTTTGCCAATTTTTTTTTTTTTGTTACGTTTCACATAAAACAAATTCCGATCTCAATTGTATATTTTGCTTCCATTTGAAATGCAGAGCCAATCAATCAGTTCTGCCTTGAGCTCAGAAGAAATTCCCTCTTTATTTTTATAAGGATTTATGCTGACCAGAGTTGAGGCTTTGGAAAAAACCTCAGAAATCATCCATGCTGCCAAACTGTCCGGCACTTATCTGTATCTCCGTGGCGGGAGCAACCAAAAGAGACAAATTTCTCCTGCGGGGGGATTAGTGGAGCACCACAAGGTCGAAGCTCATGCAACAAACGGTGCAAAAGCTTCCGGCTTTTCAATCTAAGTTAGAAAAGGCTTTGGATATCTATTCTTCTCGTTCCTCCAGGATGCATTTGGTTTTTGCATCCCTGATGTCACTCACTTCCTCTTGTCTCTGGATCCCACTCGACAAGCTCATGCAAGTCAAGTCAAGAGTGGTATCAAGGGCTCTTGATACTATTACTTCCAGACTTTTTAGGAGAGGGAACCATGCGACATTCCTCAGTCATCTTGTTCATATCACCTCTGTCCACTCGCATCTTGAATATTCTTTCTTACATAGAGTACAAATTCTTTGAATAATGCGATTTACTGGTCTGCTGTTAGCATTTGTATATCATTTTTTGGATGTACACGGCCATCTTGACCAGGAACTCTTGGAAAAGAGATTTAAAATCTCAGTGGGATTTAAAATATTGTCACCATACAATTCAGTTTTTCAACTGTCATGTATATTCATTCTTAAATGATGAATGTCAGTGACACATTTTGAAGTTGTAGAAAAAGCACTAGTGTGAGTTCAGTTTGCAGATATCTTGAGTTCAGGGATCAGAATGTGGATCTGTGCCTCCCTAAACACTCTTTATTTCTTAGAAACTGACCTAAGATCATTCGGCAATGGAGAAAATGACAAAAACACACCTCATATGTCAAAAGTTAGGGGAAGTGTATAGATCAGTGAGTGCATCAAGGTTTCACATATCAACTAATGGGATATCAATATACCTCAGCAATGTTAATTGAGAGCTTAATCTAAATAAACTATGTTCATATTGTTTTGGCCTATTTTATGTGAATTTACTATATGTTTTGAATGGAAACCTTTATTCTATAAATTGACTAAAGAGTAAATCTCAAACATGATTACATACATGTTGAATACACACGACTGAGAACAATATTACAGCATTTACTTAAATACATCAGTTATTTCACAGTGCCAAATTATCTTTTGATTGATTAAGGATCGGACACTTTTGAGGCCGACATTGTCTTCATTATGATCAGCCTAATTAGTAGCAGAGAGCAACATCTTTAAATCAGTCAAACTATATCTTGAATGTAACGCTTGAAATCAGATGTTGAGCTAAAATCTGCTCATTTACCTTTTTAAATGCGATCATAACATAGGAGCTCTCATTGGAAGCTCTTTCCATTCTCCAGGTCCTGCATTTCTTTCCCACAAGTAAATAAGGTAATTTATTGTTTACGCCAGTAAAATCCCTACATTTCCAAATAATGAGGCACTCTTTCCACAGCAGATAAACTGAAAATGTGTGTTTTATGTGCGTCTGAATATGCACGTGTGACCCGGCCAAGGGGATGCATGCCTGCATGAGAAGTCGTTCCATCATTTTCACACTTTTCTTCGATGGAGTATTTAATATTGGGATTAAAGGAGTTAGAAAGCAACACCAAAGCCAAAAGACACGCCGACAGTCAGTGTGTTTACATGATGGTATAATTCGAATCTTGCTTTAGTCGGACTATGCTATCTTTTGGGGGATCTGCTGTTATCCCAATATACATGGCAGTGAGTAATTCGAATCATTGGCTGAAAGCATGTCATATCCGATACCATAGGTGGCGCTGTTTTCATTACAACTCGTGGTGATACAGCCATTTCCGCTTGACCTCTTCACCACCACCAACAACAACCAACAACAACAACAACAACATTTCGAGAAAGATGGCGAACAGAGAGCAAGGTGAAGCTACATCCCTCTACTATTCTTGCATGATGTTAATAGTGACATTTTCGTCTCTTTCGACTCTTTCGACTTCCGGGTCACGACATGGGAGGGAGGGCGGAGGAGGGCGGCGGGATCTCAAACATGCGCAAAGACGCAAAGTCCAGTTCCTAATCCAATTCACCGTTACATGCCGCGATAGTCGAATTATCAACCGGATCGGATGGAGTTATCCAGGGGTGTTAATCGGATCGTCGTCGGACCGCACATAGTCGAACAAAGGTGTTTACATGAAACGGATCATTCGATTTCAGTCCGACTAAGCCAGTTATTCGAATGCATGTAAACACGGTCAATTTGGCTTCCACATCAACCAGGGAAATAAAAATGACCATCAAGTCATAAAACACAGTGGATTCATGGCCACGTAAGACTTGACTCCATCTGGTATTGACAGTGTGGTTCCAAGATTAGCTGTGGTTGTACCCACATTGACAGATTTCCACGATTCACATTGATTTAGAATAATAGGTTAACGTCGACATGAAACAGTCTGAAGCAAAAGCAAATAGAGCGATTAAATGTTTTGAAAAAAAAGAATATCTAGACTCAAGTACAGACGAGAATAACATTTGGCTTGCCCTTGTTAGTTATGGCAATTCCCCCCCTTGTCATATTTTGTAACCATATACCATAATTATATATGTCTATAACATGGTGGCTGTATTTCAACAATGCTGCCTCAAACTTCCTTTACATTCCCAATCAGAGCAGTAAATCAGCAGGTCCGCAGTATTCTTGGACGTGGAAGCAATAATGTTATGAGTAGCGGGCTCGACGCAGTGATTAGACAGAGCCGGAGAGTTATGGAGTGTGTGTGGGCAGAGAGGCCGTGTTCCCAGCAGCCCTGGCAGCTGTAGATCCGTCTCACAATGAGATCTGACAGTCTGTGCAGACAGACGGAGGAAACACACATCTCCAGCTGCCTGGATGTTTGACAGGTATTGAATCCTCGCAAGGCTCATCATCAGTTCTCCTGATATGACCTTCAAACAGTAGTAACCTCTGTGTTGCCTGACTGATGGACACATGTTAGACTTAGGATGGAAAAGAGGATAGCAACGTGTGTTTTTAGCACACTTCACTGAATGCATTCACTTTTTATTTTGCTACGGACATTTTTGGTCATAAATACATTATCATTTTTAATTAATGAGAAGTAGATTTGTGTCTATTCTTGAACAGGTTTATAATGAAGCCATCCTCCTTTTGTTATACTATTCTATAAGTTTGTGTCAGGTTCCTGTGACGGGGTGAGGCCCAGGCGCAGAGTGACAGGCTGGACGCAATATGAATAACAAAAAGAAGCACTCTTCAATGAGGCAAAACAGTTTACAAAAAACAAGGTCCAAAGGGGGCAGGCAGAGAATCCAGGTTCAGGGCAGGCAGGGTCAAACAGGCAGAACCAGGAACACGGACAGGACGACGGGAAAAGGACACAGAACTATAGACGACAATCCGACAGGAGACAAGGGAAAGACTGACACAATATATAGGGGGGGAAACACAGGTGTACGACATCAGACAGTAACGAGACAAGAGTGGCTGAGGGTAGGTGCAGGGAATTAAACAATTAAGACAGAGGAGACATAGGAGACACGGAACACAGGAGAAACAGAACAGGGTGATACAGTTTGTGCAAAATATATCCAGTAAAATTTGAACAACAAAAGCTGATGTGTGTAAATTTAAAACCTGCACGTTGTGAACACAACACTGACTTATTGCTTACAGTACCTTGTACTTAATAATTAACAATAATAATTAATATAGAGTCATGTTTGTGACAGTGGTGATACTCTCAACCATTGTTTTAATATCAACCCCAATATATTTGACTTTAAAGGCATTTTACTGGAATAAAAGACCAAATGCACGTGAGTTGTGGTGGTGTTCCCTGTGGAAGAAAATCACCTTCACTTCAACTCTATAGTCATGTTATTTGGGTGTTTAATGTGAATAATCAAGGAATTTATATCATACTACTTTTGGTATATTTTTCCGAGCACCACGTGTGGCATTGTGGTGCAGTAGAGAGGGAGACAACGGATGAGTTGCAGTTTCTTTATTCAATGTGCTGTAACAGGATATTAAATATTGATGTTAAACGTGACTCACACTTACCGTGAAGCGGTCAACTTCTTTTCACATTGAGGGTGAGGTATGAAAAGGGCAGATACAGTACAAAGAAGTTTACACATATATTTAAGTCAACAAATACTAATTTGACTTTATTTAATGTAATCCCGTGTTGGTAAATGGAAGTAAAATAAATTTACAAGTAAATGTGCCCTTAAAGATGGTATCCATTTTATTTTTTTCCTATCAGAAGCCTCCCTAATGAAAGAGTTACCTTGCATTGTTTCTAGGTTGCTCATTGTCAAACCACCAGAAGATGGAATCATATCAAAATGAAAACTTCATCTGCTAACAATTTCGCGGCCATTTCTATAAACGCTTCAACTGTTCAACCTCGAGGCAACCAAATCAAAAGAATCTAAATAGTTCTCTCCGGCCAAACATTGAAACCATAAACGATAACTAACTCAAATAAGTCAGCGGGCCCAACCACTGTCAGTCGTTATAACTTTATGGAGCCATAAATGTTTCGTCTGTGCGTGTTTTGGCCAACTTGACAACATTTTTGCCAGTGCGAGCTAAATTGTAGAAGACATTTAAAAGAAAAAAAACGCAACTCAATAATTTGTGCCATGAAAGAGTCGTGCAGAAATGTAAAGTCTGTGTTCTGCCCGGCGATCTGCAGCGCCGCCAAGCCATTGTTCGGCTAAATCGCGTTGCATAATCAATCTTTATGTATGTGTGTGTGTATATGTATATATGTGTGTGTGAATGTGTATGTATGTGTATGTGTGTGTGTATATGTATATATGTTTGTGTATATATATATAGGTATATGTATATGGTTTTCTGAAATAAGTTTTTTCGTGAAATCATAGGTTAGGGCACTTATAAGCTTGATAGCTTCAGCAGGGCTCTCAAGTTTTGAAGACAGGCAAGAGTGACATTTCCATCAGCCCCCCCCCCCCCCGCAGAACGAAATTTTCGGATATTTTCATCAGTCGCGCGCAATTCCAGGATGCTTTATTTCCATTGGTTGCTAGATTAAATCTTACCCAGATACGGGGGTTTTCTGATTGGCTATTGTGTAGCCCATTTCTTTTTTTGATTGGCTGATAAGTAGCACCTCACAGCAGAACTCCAGGGGAGCGCTTGATTCCTCCACGGTGAGGGCAGCGCGGCCAGCTCATGTTGGCGCGCTGCGGCACATTAAAACATTAAATAGCCGAGTTTTTTTCAGCGTGAGAAATACGATGTGTGGCGGGAGTGCGTGACTTAAGACCGAAATGCTTGAGTCTCACGCTCAATGCGTGACACTTGAGAGCCCTGCTTCAGCCTTGACCCTTTCGGTTAGCCACTTTCTTCTTTTGTTGAAATTTGGATTTTTGTATATTATTGCTGATCGAAATAAACTAAACTTAATGCATTTTTTTTTAAAGATGGAAAATGGAACTCCACATCTTTCATGTGCAGCTCTAACCCTGTAGACACGCTGAGGCTGCTAACGAAGATCCAGGTTTTATGGAGCTTTTCGCCGGACTAATCGTCCGCCGCTCGTTACCGTTTTAGCGGCATGGCAACGCTTTCCATTTTGCTGAATTCGAGGCAGTTGTTCTACAAACGTGCGCCCCGAATGTCTTGTTAATCCGCCCAGACAATTGCAGGAGGGCAAGTGGCTCGAGTGGTAATGGAGTAAACGTGTCACTGCATTGGAAAAGAGAGGACATGTGTTCACTCGCTGGCTCGCTCGTGTGTTGCTCTTGGCCAAGGCCTCATGCTGGGTTGTCCCATCAGGCTATTCCAGTCTCTCTTTCTCTCTCTTTCCCTCTCTCTCTCTCACACACACGTATAAAACAACAAACATGTTTACGCTATCAAACACAACGTGGCTCCGTTTCCAGCTTTCATGTGTGTGAAACGCTGCAATGTGTAGACAGGCAGTCTAAGGTTTGCCCACAAGATGAGGTACAATCAGTCATGGGGGGCACGTTTTAATTAAAAGCATCACCGTTTAAGCATTTACAGTAATAGATAAAAGTATAAATTACTGGCACAAGTGTAAAGTATAGTATAAGCGTGGTAAGAGTCAGCTCAAATAGATGGCCCCGCCCGGCCAAACATTAGAGACCGAAGGTGAGTCATGTCGAGAATTACGGGAATCCGCTCCCTCAGTGTCTCACTGACGGCGAGTGAGGACAAAGACGAACACACCTGTTTAGCTGCAATTCATAACAATTCAATACCAATGCTGAACCCTTTAAGACCCATTAAAACCACGTTTTTATTAATGGGATTTGAATGCTGAAATGGCATGACAGAAGATGGATGTTCCTCCCCTGAGGTGAACATCTAGTTTGCCTGGACTTGCATTTCACTTTAAAGCACCTTTCTTCGTCATTTGGTTGTCATTTGTTTCATAAATCAGTTCAAGAGACATATATTATGTAGATAATGTGATATATTATGTTGTCCCGGCTAACTGCTGGCTGTTTTATGATGTATCTTTACTTTACCGCTGTAAGTGAATCATGGTTCTTGACACTTGATGTGGTTTATTAAATTGAGTTTGTCATCCTTGTTTAATCCCAAACTAAATCATTTGTCAATCCCCACTTGTCTCATCTGATCTCTTTGATACCTGTCACTCCTAATATCCTCTTAGCCTTCCACTGAAGGCATTGCATTTTCCCCATTGAAGCACCTCTGACAAATGAAGTTATGGATATGAAAAACTTCTTCTGGCTCAGAAGAAGTTTTTCATATCCATAACTTCATTTGTTCATGAAAAAATGTGATTATGAGAGATTGTTTTTGCTCTCCTCTTGCAGACTCACCTCTTCCATTGAGCAAGTTTCTTGCTGCTGGTGTTTTGTGTGTCTCCATGACACTGAAAAGAAACAGAGATGATTCTGAAAATGAAAGTCATTAACATCTGCTTTGCTCTCTGAAAAACGTTATGATGACAAGGAGTGCATGTTTATTTTGTAATAAGTTTTTTTTTAAAGTGTTCTCATTAATTAAAAAAGTACAGTAACAATTGATCAGTCACTGAAACACAGTTGAGTCTGCTTATCATCCTATGCCTACACTCGTGGAACTGAATGGAGTGTACTGGCCCTTTAATGGGGTTCTTTTCTTTTTCTTTTTTCACTCAGATTTTTGCTTTCTTGTTTTGGAAGACCTTTAAATGTCTCAGTAAAGTTAAATGCGAAATCAACAACAAAATTAATAGTTTAATGAATATCTGCAGGAGTCAGAAAAGAGGTATGAGAGGTCATGTCTTTTTCTGACATACATTTCAACGCCACTCTGTTTGCTCACATTTATTGTCCGCGTTCTGCACTGCGGTCACCACATTCCCCCTTTGACGACTAATTCCTCCGTGTGCAGTGTGTGGCAAAGTGGTGTGGCAGTAACATCAGTCGCATCCCACCATCAATCTATTTTTGTTATAGTCATCAGCTTAAGATCGCGTCTTTTCTCGCTTTCATGTTTGCGTTTGAGTGTGTGCGAGTGTTTCCCACCATCGCTGCGTGTTTACGCATGCATGCTCTGTGGTGGGTTTTCCAGTTGGCTGCTGGCAAGGTCAGAGGCCAGTTAATCCCGGCTCCAACCCAAACACCCATCCAGCTGCTTATCTGAGAGTAAAAGGAGAGAAAGAGTGAGTCATAGAGTCACAAAGAAAAATAGTGAACTGTTGCTCTGACCCGTGCGTGCATTTACACATCCGTCCATGTGTCTGCAGGCGGCACGCCGTCGGTTAAAACTGAGACAGACCTCGGCTGTGAAAGAGTAGCTCATGTGTGTACACTCTCGACAGAAGATAATCAGAGCCTCAGTTCTGAGTCGGCAGTAATGAGAGCTGAGGAAAAATGTATCCGGTCATTTCCAGAAAAAGGCCTTAACGGGAAGTTCTTTCTCTCTGGAGGTTTCCTCACTTCCAGTGGGCTCATTTTCATCCGGAGTGGGGGCGCTGTCTGCTTAACGCGGCTCAATTTCAACTTGTTCATTTAACATTTGGCACAACAGGAAGTTGTAGGTAGAAGGGCAGTCAGTGGTGCAGGCTAGAACTTTTCAGCCATATGTTTCCTGTTTCTGATTTACCATGTGTGTAGTTCCTTAACTCCCTGTATCAGGGCTCTCAAGTTTTGAAGACAGGCAAAAGTGACATTTCCATCAGCACCCCCCCACCCCCGCAGATCGAAATTTTCGGATATCAGTCAGTCGCGCGCAATTCCAGGATGCTTTATTTACGTTGGTTGCTGGATTCAATCTTACCCAGATACAACAGATACGGTTTTTTTCTGATTGGCTATTGTGTAGCCCATTTCTTTTTTGGGATTGGCTGATAAGTGGCTCCTCACAGCAGAACTCCAGGGGAGCGCTTGATTCCTCCACGGTGAGGGCAGCGCGGCCAGCTCATGTTTGCGCGCTGCGGCACATTAAAACATTAAATAGCCGAGAGTTTTTTTCAGCGTGAGAAATACGATGTGTGGCGGGAGTGCGTGACTTAAGACCGAAATGCGTGAGTCTCACGCTCAATGCGTGACACTTGAGAGCCCTGCTGTATAGTTTCTCTCTAATCACAGGGAGTTCATAAACTCTCTGAGAAATTTAAACCATCAGGCTGATAAGTGGCGCGATAAAAACAATTGTGTGTTTTCTTTTGACCTCATTACACGGTAAATGCATCGAGACTATTGGTTATGGCTCTACAGGGGGGAAATATACCCCAAACCAATAACCGCACCATGCTAACCCACTGAAATCAAACAGAGTTGGTTTGGACAGCTCTAAACTATCCAAACCGAATTCCATTGCTCACTCTGTTCTCCCCCCCCAATCCCCTTCCCCACAAATCCCTCGGCCCCTCCTGCTGTTTCGGAAGGGATCATGTCCAACGTTGACGTTTGCTTTTACTCACTCGCCAGCTCTGGGCTTCTCTGGAATCGAATAACTCCATCCTGGCGCATGAGGGGCCTCTGACTGCGGTATATGAAGTTGTCATGAACCAAAGGGAGTGCCACAAGGTCTCATAATGTAAAAGAATACATGGTTCTTGTTATAGTTTTATAACAAGAACAGAGGGGCGACTGCCAGAGATTCAGGGCTTAGATTCAAGTTTCCCATCTCTTCATGTATTGTCGCTCTTTGAAACTCTGTGTGGTTGTTCTTATCATTCCAATATATGCAGATCCAAAGCCTCACAACTATGCACACATATCGCCAGCATTATTGTGTGAAAGGATAATTCAATAATTCAAGTGTAGTATAACTTGAGACTTGCTTTAGTGCTGTTGGCCATTGTCTCTATCGGTTCTGATGTCATTTTACTTGCCAGAGTATGGACTTAAGGAACTTATATTATATATCATTATCCTTAAGTAAAGACAGGCAAATACGCTTGGCAAACCAGCGGTCTGAAAATTTTCCAACTGCTTGTCAGAGTTCCTACATTTGCAGCAATAAGTGAGTACAATCGTATCATCTTTCATATGGATGATGCCAAAAACTGCAACAATAATGAGACGGTCCTGAAAAACAACACCATCAGTCGTTCAGCAAATGCACCGAAAGGACATTATCTCTTCGCCCTCTGTAGTGGCCCTTAGGAATTAGCTCTTGCTTATCTGGAACAAAGGACAGATAGTGGTTAAAAACATGGCAACGGATAATTGTGTTATCTATACTTCACAAACTTGTCCAGGATCTTTCATTCCTCTGATTCAGATTCAAGTACATCCAGATCACAAGACTGATCCAGCTGTGACCTCAGAGGGATTAAAGCCCGACTGTGACATGGTTCCCCCGACAAATCTCCTGATTTTTACCCAAATGAGCAAATGTAATAGAGAAGTTTTAAGCTATGAGCCTTTGGGGGAGTGTAAGATTGAACTGGAGCTTCTCTCCGACCTTTTGTCTTTTTTCTGTCACCTCTCAGAGGTCAGCTTAGACCGCTCAGAAAGAAGCAATGCAAGAAGAAAAACAGTTAATTTCCATACATGTTTAGAGAAAGTCACAGGAACAGAGGCCCTTGAACCGTAGACCAGCTGGATACACTACCGTTCAAAAGTTTGGGGTCATCCAGACAATTTCGTGTCTTCCATGAAAACTCACTTTTATTTATCAAATGAATTGAAAATTGAATAGGAAATATAGTCAAGACATTGACAAGGTTAGAAATAATGATTAATATTTGAAGTATTAATTTTGTTCTTCAAACTTCAAGCTCAAAGGAAGGCCAGTTGTATAGTTTATATCACCAGCATAACTGTTTTCAGCTGTGCTAACATAATTGCACAAGGGTTTTCTAATCAGATATTAGTCTTCTAAGGCGATTATCAAACACAATGTACCATTAGAACACTGGAGTGATAGTTGATGGAAATGGGCCTCTATACACCTCTGGAGATATTTCATGAGAAACCAGACGTTTCCACCTAGAATAGTCATTTACCACATTAACAATGTATAGTGTGTGTTTTTGATTAATGTTATCCTTATTGAAAAAACAGTGCTTTTCTTTGAAAAATAAAGACATTTCTAAGTGACCCCAAACTTTTGAACGGTAGTGTATGTTGACAGTCTTGATAAAAATGTGTTCTTTTCTCCACCTCTGTTTTATCGCACATAAATAAAATGAATTTACAACTTTGCTTGAATTTACAACATAGCATACTCCCAAATCCAGATGGTGAATTAATCTTGAATGTGAAATCAGGTGAGACAGTGAACGAATAAAGTCTGCGTTTTACCCACATGCGTAGAGAGGAATCCATTTGTCTTACCGCAGCGATGGCGGCCAACTCTCTCCGTGGGTCTTGCTGCTCCTCTCGCCGTGTGACATCCTGGGGTTTTTCTTAAGCGCTGTAATTCAACACAACGTGCCAGAATAGCTCAACGTTTGAGACAATAGCTCAGTCACCAGCGATATTCCCCTCTGGACAACAACTGGATCCTCTAAATGAGCAAATAGTGCACCTCACAAAGCAGTAAAAATATGTGCGATGAGAAGTAAAATGTGACTATAAACTGAAGATATTATTACTCTTAAAGATGTCAAATATGTCTAATGCTCACACACTCTGTGAGGAATATTAAATATCTTATTGTAAAGACACTTTAAATTGTCCTTGTGCGATTCATCTTCAAGACGGGACTCTTTTGGTTTAGTGTCATGTGTTTAGATAGATAGATAGATATATACTTTATTAATCCCCAAGGGGAAATTTGTCGTCATTTATAAGGTGTAATGTCATTGGTTGGAATAGTTTAATGCCCAAAATGTATATAAACTAGTTATATAGTATGAATTTAATTAAATAGTATTACCTTAATTGTTTCTATATGCTTCTAGATATTTATAACAGGAGCATGTTTGTGTATTTGTGTTACAAAACGGCCAGTAACATGGCGTAACACATCGTAAAGTTGTTGATCCTATACTTATGCTCGATATACTTTGACATGTGGCAACCTCCAGGGAATTATTGTATGTGCTTTTGAACGTTTAGGACGTGGAAAATTCGGACAGCTGCAGTCTGTAACAGTCTGAAAATGTGTCTCTCCCACAGTTTCTTGATCCCATGTCCTTCGAGGTGAGAGAGGTGTGAAGGAGGGACTGAAGAGTGGAGTGAAAGTAAGGGCTGCAATATGTAAGATATGTCGAACAGTGTGTGTGGCGACATTGTGCAAAGAGTTTGTTTATGCCGTTCCTGAAGACTGAACAACCACGTTTATGATACACTGAAAAGTCTTTACGTCTCATTTTGCCAACTTATTTTCTGCACTGTGTGTGTGCGTGTGAGAGTGTGTGTGTGTGTGGGGGGTGTGTTTCACTCATCCCACACTGTAAAAAAATGTGGGCAAAATAGTGTCTGCATCTGGATAATGTCTCTCCGTCCTCTAAACAAAACAACATGGCTCTCATTGTTATTTTTTTAATGTTGAGTGATATATCACGCCTCAACACTTTTTGGATGGGGAAGCCTCTATGAGTTTAAGCGAAATAGCCTGCCACATATCAAGAATTTTGAAAATATTTCTTTCACTCTGCAGGTTGGCTCTTCATCACTAATCTATGATATTATAAACTATTTAGCTTTTGATGTGTGTATCCACAGGCGTTATGACTCACTTGAAGCAACTCTTGACAGGTACATACATATAATGGACAACCTCTTAACCTCTCCTGTTGCCAGTCCAGGAAAATGATGGTATATATTATAATAATATATTGATATTGTTGTATTCGAATAAACAGATGAGTATGAAGGGAACAAGAGTGCAAGGAAATTGAAAATGTCACTGTCTCCTTTAACCAGGAGCCGATGCCCAAATCAAGAAGCAGCTTCTTGTCTTCTTCTTTTTTGCATCATTATCTTTTAAAAAGCACAAATTAATTGAAAAGGATAAAAACTCAAACGCATCTCAGTCATCCGAACTGGCACATTGCCCCGTCTACCTTGAGTGTACCCAGATGAGCCGAATCATTGATTGCAGGTTTTAATTTTGAGAAGCTTATGACGATCCTTTTCCCCGTACACGTGGCTGCAATGCAGGAATGTGTCTGTTTGTAACTATTCAATTGTCACTTTTTATTTTTCAGCACAGCAGCATCGGTATGAGAAAAGTATTGTGTTGATCCGAAGGCAGCTATTTGATACATATTAATGCTCTCATCACTATGTTGTTTTTTCCAGGGCCCTTCCACTTTTACTTTTCATCCCATTTTCTGTTGTCGAGGAAGATGTTCAATGTGGTTATGGAATGAAATTCAATGAAGTCAAAGTAAAAAAATATACAAAATGCTGCATTTATATGGCCACCCATTCAACATGCAAGGTTCTGATCTGCCATCAGCAGCAATTTGGGCTTCAGGGTCTTGACCGAGGACACTTTGACCTGTGGAGCAGGACTGAACTGCCAACCTTGTGATCAGAAGATGACCCGGTCTACCTCCCAAATCACAGCTGCTGTAATCCACATTAACAAAATGGACTCCACCTTACTCGTAATATTGTCTTTATAATAAACCTGTAATAATACTATATGTTTAAAATCTAAGATTGATCTACTTGTTTTTAATTGCAGACATCTCAGGAATACTTCTCCGTTATGGTTTTCTTTAATACAATCAAAGTCTCCAGTAATATATCCTTTTTTCGTTCCAAGTTCCAACCAAACACGATCTTCATGGTGGCTTAAAGAAAAAAGGATTGTAATCAAATGTCGGTTCTACACCACCGATATTCACCACGGCGTGGGTCCTGAGTAATGCCCAAGAGACCAGTCCAAGTAAACAGCAGAGATGGTGCCGACTCTTTCTTCACTAATTGTCTTTATTTAGCCATGTAAATACTCAAACATGTGGTGTCATTGTAATCAACGCTGATTGAAACCAGTGATGATTCGGGTCAATTAGTCAAGCGTAGAACACAAGCAGTTTTGGAGAAGAAAAAAACGAAACCACTTTATATTTGCCAAACACATAAGAGAAAACACGCTGGAAGTGTTTGAAACATGTGGATTCAAACACGCTGTGACCCCATGAAAAGAAAAGCTCGACAAGCTCACACTGATAGACCCCAAGCAAGCTCTGTCATGTGTGTGGACTTTTAGCATCTGAAAAAAAGAGTGTGCGTGCGTTGGTGTGTGTGTGTGTGTGTGTGTGTGTGTGTGTGTGCAGCAGGTGAGGACTGGTCTTTCAGTAACTGAGCCCCACCCAGAACTTCTGCCCTCATAAAGGAACTGCTTATACTGTTGAGATGTTGATGTTGAAAGAACACATTTCAAGAGAGACAGCTAAAACAAATGATGGCACTAATGCTTAAACCAACACGGTTACAAACATTTTATGTAACTTTTTCCGACAAACCTGTGTGCTTAAACGCACAACAGTGAGAAACAATATGATAACATATGATAACGGTGGTGAAAAGGGTATATGAACTTTTACGTCATCTATACCTAATTCATTCTTTTCTCTCTGGGTATTTTCAACACCCGTTGACAGAAGAATTTAGAGACACGGTCCTTAGAAACATTTGCACATGTCGGTTTTACACAATGCAGGCATAACTTATTATACATTTGGAAGAGGAACTGTAAAATGATATTAAATCTATTGAATCCAGTTGTCCTTTATGTTGCTAGTGCACTGCTCCGCTATTTCATCCAGCCTTGTGGTTCTGAATCTGCTGTCCTGCTCTTCCCCCTACTGTACAATTATGGGATTTCAACCTACCAGTATATGTAAAGCCTATACACATCGTATATGATTTAGCTGAAGATCTTTATTCATATGTGGTGAAACTTATGAATAAAACGTATTAACATCCAACAAGAATCATTTATGTTGTACCTTGTGCATTAAACTCAAATGGATACATTGGCAATTTTTTTATTTAACAAATCTATTCTCTAAGCCTACTGTACAATAAGAAACACACCGTAATCACAGCTGGCTCTGGAGACTGCTTACAATCGTAAAGGCTAAAACGTTTGAGGTCAAAAGTTTAACGTCTGAGGTCAAAAGGTTAACCTTTGCGTGTCCTGAGCTTCAGGCACTTCACTCACCTGTTCATCAAGGTTCTATTTTCTGACCTAAAGCTCCCTCATCCGGTGAAGTCTCAGCATGCACGGGACAGATTTAAAGTCCGCAGGAGTTTTTTCACTGCAGATCTATTTGAAATCACACAATTCACAACGAAATATGGCATTATCATGGATTTTTTGTGTGTTCTTGAGGTGTGATCATAGTACACCAGGTGTTTTAAATACATTTGTGTAATTTGACCCGATTCTAGTGTAACACCTCCTGTCGCCTGAGGAATTTGACCCGATAATGTTTAATGTCGGTCTTCTGACTGGAGCTGGAAAAAGCACCAAACATAAAGTACCTCACCTAAACTTGGAGAAACAATATTAATTCTAATAAGTTTTGCAGAAATTTTAATTAAGCTGGGGACTTGACCTAAGGGTAAAATATGTTAGTAAATACCATAAGGTAACAGCTTTATTTCCTCAATATAACCCATAGATTCTAGAGGAAAGGCCCATTGATCAAAATTTATTTTCAGATAGCCAAGGGTTAAATACACATTTAATCACAAGGCTAATTACCTTTTCGGAATCTGATAATGTTTCAAAATCTCCAGACTGAGCTGGAAAAACAGCACTGCATCCATTCAATCAACTGAAAGTATTGATTAAAGCCTCTGGTGTAGAACATATTCATTGAAGGCAATGAATTAAGAGCGGTTGTAATTTGAAAATGTACATACCATTGCATTTCCTAAATACATAGATTTCAGAGATGGCCCATTGATCAAAATTTATTTTCAGATAGCCAGGCCATAATCTCAATTAATTACCTTTGGAATCTGTTTATGCTTCAAAACAGACGCTATAGTGAAAGAACATGTCAATAATGACCAATAATCTGCTATAAGCTTGGGCAATAAATAAACTGCTGTGCCACAATAAACCTTACACTCCCCCTTGTTTGCAAGATAAGCACAAAGTGCAGTCCAGTGATAAATATCCTGGACCTCTTTTAACATACAGACCCTCTATAAGAGAGAATTCCTCCAGCAGGACTCATTATTCTCATGTGAGCTGGTGTTGTGCATCAGTGGTGCACATTCCCAATAAATGTTCGACATTACATAATTCGTTTGACACACTGTAAGTGTAAATGCGTTTGTAGATCAGATTATTTGTTTTGTTTTATTAATAAAGGCCCACTGCTTGAATTGAGAAGTAATTAACAAATAGCTCCACTGCAGAATACCCCCAAAGCCAAACTATATTGTAGAAATGTGAAGAAGAAAAAAGAAACTCTCAAATAAAGAGTCCAGCTGCAGCACGTATCTCACAGAAATGGTGTGCAGATAGTTGTATTTTAAGTTGTATTAAAAAGCAAGCAAACAACACACGTTGTAAATGAGGCGCTCGGTGTGACTCCGCCCACCAAACCGGAAGTTTAGCTGTTGTTGTCACACTGGAAGAAAATGGCTGCCGATCCGACTTTTTTTCAACGGAGACACTGATATTTCCACTTAGTTTGCTTTTCTCGCATCGGAGCTCCGATCCACCGCTATGCAACCCAGAAGGCAAGTCCTCCCCGCTTGTTGACATGGACGTCGCGTCCGTCCCTTCGTGTCTCGGACGAAACGTAACGTCGGTAGCGTCGCTGGTAACTTGCAGCTTTGCCCCACCAGGAGCGAGCTAGCACGCTAACCCACCGTTAGTCGCGTTAGCCTCCGCGGTCGGGCACCGACGAGCTTGTTGCCACTCAGCCGCTGGCCTCTCCGGGCTCGCGGTCCTCGCGCATCCGTTGACCCGAGACCGACGACAAGGGGTTGACACACACTCCGAGACACATTTCGTACGCGTGTTCACTTTGCTGGAGCATTTAAAGCGCCCCCCGCATAGTGTTGGAGCAACTAAGATGAAACGGTTTCGCCTGTCAGTCGTCTTCTCTGTGGCGTTTGATCGAGGATATTTCTGTTTCAATAACCTCCCGGATGCTGCGAGGGCATCCGTGTCGGTTCATCCGTTCGCTGCGTGTGTGTGACGGTGCTGCGTGGCTTCTGTGTTGTTGTGCAGGGTGTGAATGGTCACTCTAGGAAGGTGACGGTGTGGGGCAGAAAGGACAGCATCGTCTACCCGCACTCGCATTGGAGCTGGCGGTGGACCACAATGGTACGTTTCATCTCACCCAACTCCTACATGTATGTTTATATATATAAATATAAATAAATGCAGTGGACATCCACAGTGATACACTACCGTTCAAAAGTTTGGAGTCACCCAGACAATTTCGTGTCTTCCATGAAAAATCACACTTTTATTTATCAAATGAATATAAAATGGAGTCAAGACATTGACAAGGTAAGAAATAATGATTAATATTTGAAGTATTAATTTTGTTCTACAAACTTCAAGCTCAAAGGAAGGCCAGTTGTATAGCTTATATCACCAGCATAACTGTTTTCAGCTGTGCTAGCATAATTGTACAAGGGTTTTCTAATCAGACATTAGTCTTCTAAGGCGATTAGCAAACACAATGTACTATTAGAACACTGGAGTGATAGTTGATGGAAATGGGCCTCTATACACCTATGGAGATATTTCATTAGAAACCAGACGTTTCCACCTAGAATAGTCATTTACCACATTAACAATGTATAGAGTGTATTTTTGATTAATTTAATGTTATCTTTATTGAAAAAACAGTGCTTTTCTTTGAAAAATAATGACATTTCTAAGTGACCCCAAACTTTTGAACGGTAGTGTATTTATCAGGGTACCAGTTGAAGCCACCGACCAGACACGATTCACAAGGGCTGGCCCGGTTTGTTCTACCAATGTGGGAGTTGCCATTGTCACTTATCTATTCCGTGTCACTCTTATTTTCCCAAAGCAACAAGTTTTGGAATATGCATTGGATCGAGCCGAGGTAAAGACAACAAGTTATTTCAGTCTTGTGTGTTTGTATGACAAGAAAATAATAGCATGTGGTCTCATTTATCCCTATGCATGCGTTATGTGCATGCACTGCTGCCTATGTTAGTTAAGCATCATCTGTCTCATCATCCACTAATACGGTGTATTATCTGTTATTCAGTACATTGTGGAAAGTGCTCGACAACGACCAGTCAAAAGAAGAATCTCATCCGGTGGGAGGAAGAGTTTGTATCAGAAGCTCTATGAGCTGTACATAGAGGAATGTGAGAAAGAGCCAGAGTTAAAGGTTTGTGTTATGCATTCTGACTAGTTATGGGCATGCATTCATGCCTTGTTCGTTCCAATCATACTTGTCTCATAACGATTTGGCATGCTTATAACATTGTGATGTTGTTTTGCTAATATGGAGGATTTGTCTCTTATGAGTGTGTGTTTTGTTTTTCTGAAGAATTTTAGGAGAAATGTGAATTTACTGGAAAAGCTGGTATCTCAGGAGTCCGTCTCATGCCTGGTGGTCAACTTGTACCCTGGGAATGAAGGCTACTCTCTAATGCTCAGGGGCAAAAATGGATCTGGTAAGAAAAGGCAAAGTCCATCCAGTTGGGTGTTTCTGATCTGCGTACCACAATCGTCTCATCTGTAACACTCGTGTTTTGTGTTGCTTTTTCTAGATTCTGAGACCATCCGTCTGCCATATGAAGAAGGAGAACTCTTGGAGTACCTAGATGCGGAGGAGTTGCCTCCTATTCTGGTGGATCTGTTGGAAAAATCGCAGGTGTGTTTGTGCACATATATAAATGTGATGCAGATATCACGTTGTATGTTTTTGAAGGTTCACACTGTATCAAGTGCAGATTTAACTTCAACATTATTTGATTATTAGTAATCCAGGTATTGTGAAGCATACTCGGAAGCTTCAGACAGGTTTTATGTTTGTGTCTTGAACGTGTAAAGAAATTATCTGTTGGTTCACATCCGCCATGTGCAATTTGTCTCAGGTGAACATCTTCCATTGTGGCTGTGTAATCGTAGAGGTGAGAGACTACAGGCAGTCTGGTAGTACCAAGATGCCCACCTATCAGAGCAGACACGTCCTGCTGCGGCCAACCATGCAGGTAAACTAATAGAATGCATGCTAATCCTCTCAAGGAGGACAAGTATAAAACAAATGCTCTCATACTGTTTGATTATGACCTGACATGAGTGACAAAGTAACTGACCAGTAACCATTTTAATGTAGAACAGCTGAGTTGCTTATATCTGTATTCTTGCCTTGCAGACTCTGATCTGTGATGTCCATGCGATGACCAGTGACCACCACAAGTGGACACAGGTAAAGTGTCAACTATCTCAATGAGACACGGGAAAATAAATCCTGCCTCATCTGACACCTCTCTTCCCTAATGTGCCCTTAGCTAATAAACATTTACTTGGCCGTAATAGCGGGCGATCCTCCCCCCCTGTGTGTTTTGAGCCCTTTAAACATCAGCACATCGGTGTTTTCTGTAGCCTCTGTTATTCATCCGTTTCAGGATGACAAATTACAACTGGAGAGTCAGTTGATTTTGGCCACGGCTGAACCCCTGTGCCTGGACCCCTCCATTTCTGTCACCTGCACAGCCAATCGCCTGCTCTACAACAAACAGAAGATGAACACTCGCTCCATGAAACGGTACTGAACACGCTCCGCGGCTCTCTTCGAGTTCAGTCACACGGGCGACGGAAATGCTCATCCGTGTTTTAAAAAGAAGGAAAAGAAGGAAGACATGGAAGCTCTGTGACTGGAAAAGAAAAAGTCAGTGAATGAAGCAATTTGAAGACGCGTGCCTCGTTTGTATCGCAGGTGTTTCAAGAGGCACTCTCGGGCTTCACTAAACAGGCAGCAGGAGCTTTCCCAGCTGCCACCGCAGCTCCGACTCTACGACTACCTGCTGAGGCGGAAGGAGAGGAAACCCGCTCCCGCTGCAGACCTTAAGATCTCAAAGATCGGAAACGTGAGTCGTCAACGTGCCCACGACTCAACGTGCGTGTTGTGTAACAACGCCGATAAGACAGTTGACTGAAGCTGTGTACTATTTGGTTGATTTTTATTTTCTCACATGATGAAAATTGTCCACCTGCCTATCACAAAGAAACTTGAAGAAATGTGTTGAGTCATGTTAAAAACGTATCCTAATGCTTTTCTCTTTGCGCCTCTTGTTTACTACCCTCGAGAACAATCTGTTCACCTCATTGGGGCAGTGCATGCTGTCATCGTGCTCCCTCGCTCTGCTCATGCCTCTTTTTGTTTTTCCTCGGCCGTCATCTCTTGCAGTGTGTCGACATGTGGAAGCAGAGCAACTGCCAACTTACTGTACCGAAGGAGATCGATGTAAGTAGCCAATAGTCCTTTTTAACACGGCCTCTGAGCCAACACCACTTAAAACCCACTCGACTCCGAGTTTGGCATTCATAATGTAGGGCATAATGAACCAGATGGAGTCATTTGTGTGTTGCTTTAGGTGGAGAAGTATGCTGTGGTTGAGCGATCGCTGCAGTTGGACGACTCTCAGCCCACCACTGTGATCTGGCCTGCCGAGGTAAGTGGGACTGTGGGGGTGCGGATCAATGCTGGCTGCTTGCTGTTATTAATAAGAAATAGAGTAGCTGTGTGTAATGCTTTACATGGAATCATGTCCCCCGCTCCATTAGGCAAAATTACCACACAGCCTCTTGATTTTGTTTGTTTAGTGTTGACGATGGGAAAAAAGTGAGGATTTATGACAGATGGCTCCAAAGTGAATCGACGGATTAATTTTTGATGAAGCATAAAACGACCATATAACTGCAGGAAATGCGGAACCGTTGTGAATTTCGTACATCATGCTGCTATTTGGGGGGGAAAGGACCATACTGGACTGCCGATGGTCGTTTCTGTCCATAATTTGTGCTGGATTATTTTTCACATATTTCTTTCGGCGACATTTCTTCATCCCTTACGTAATTCAGTGAGTCAAAGGGAAATGTGTTCTCGGTGTTCGGCACAGGGAAGGTCGGAAGGCAAAAGCCAGCCGCCAAAGCGAGCGTTAATGGCTCCATGTTGAACCGTAGTTTGACTTTCCCGATGCGTTTACTCCTGCTTCTCTTTTCTCTCCTTTCTCTCAGAGCGGCCCCGCCAGGCTCACGGGGGGCCAAGGAGGCTAAGTATATACTGATGCTGTGCACATGTCCAGTAAGTACAGTTGCCATACTAGTGGGAGGGTCCTGAGACCTGCCTGCTTTCCACTGTTCATTTTTTCTGCCTGCTCTCCTCCCTGCCGCCAGGCTACCGCTTCGCCTGGGAGACTGTATTAGTCACGCGTGTCCCTCCTCCCTCTCTAGAGAGAGTTCTCTCTCCCGCTTTTTCTTCTAAACTGTCTCCAGACCCCCTTCCTCGACAGGACCTGGGCCACAATGGCCAGTGCTACTGCTGCGACCCTAGCTGCCAGCACCGTGTAGCAGTGGTGTTTTGGGGACGCCTCACTTCACTAGACGGGACTGTCTCCGTCCTGCTCCACAGGACCTGGGCCACAGCGAGCGTGCTACTGTTTACCCCCAGCAGCCTAGCTACACTTACAGAGTGGCAGCGTTGCGCCTCCCCTCCCCTCACGGGTTGTGTCTCTGTCCTGCTCCACAGGACCTGCTGCGCTGCAATGAGTGCGCCCGCTCTAGCCTGGGTTGCAGCGCGCCGCCAGAGCCGCAGGGGCTCCCTAGCAGTGCAGCAGGGCAGGAGCTAGATAGAGTAGGTCTGCTGACCGCAGAAACAGCTCAAGTCGCCAGATATACAGCAGCTGGAACCCCACGCACGCTTAGTGCTTCTCAGGGTTCCATTCCTGCCGCCAACTACTCGGGGTCTTCAGGGGGCTGCAAATTTTTGCTGGTGCCCTGCGCGTCCAGGCAGCTTGGTTGGCCCCTGCTGCTGCACAGACTTCGCCAGCACCCTGGCCTCTCGACATGCGGGGACCCTAGCACAGCTAGAGGTGGGACCTCCCATCCCCGTCCGCCGCGCCGCCAACAAGGCTTCGCAAGGGAGGAGAAAGCTGAACAGAATCAGTCCAAAGGATATTTCTAAATGCCGGAGTCCATCCGAGGCGTGCGACGACCAGACCTTCCCGACCAGCGACCAGCGGACGGAGGGACCCAGCACGGTGCCTCGCGTGCCTATGGTACCCCTTCCTGAGGGGCCCATATAGCTGCCATTTTCAGGGCATGCTAAAAACCGACAATGATGCGGACAACAGCCACAAGGTGTCCCCTCTTCAGGAGGGGGCCTCAGATCTATCCCTGAGCCCCCGAGGGCTCCTCCAGGGGACTGCCCGGGGGCTGACACCCCCCTCCCCTCTCCCTTGCAGCAGAGCTGTGTGTGGCAAGACCTTTCATCCTTGCCATAACTGCGTGGCAAGCAGGCAAGGCAGCTACCCGCCTGTCGGGGTCAGCCTTGTTGTCTGGGGAACTCAGAGGGGCTCGGGGGTCACACTGCGCTGACAGTGGCTTCCCTTCCCTGCTGCGCACGCTGGTCTCAACCATTGCCTGTGCATAGGTGGTGAGCGTCCGTGCCATCCCATCCAGAGCAGTTGTGTTGTTCTACCAGCGGCGTTTTCATCACGGGCGACCGACCGAGGGTATGCCGTAGGGGGATAGTGCATATGTATGCATGCAACAGCATCAGAGACATCATCCAGAGACTCACAGAGACGGGAACAGACCATACCATATTGCAGGTGTGGTCCAAATCCTCTCATTAGGTCTTGAGAGTGGTTTTTCTGTTTGTTCCTGTGTGACCTATAAGTTATCGTCATCCAGTGCTAAGCAAGGATCTATGAATCAGGAAGAAGTTGATGAACCATGGTAACTATGGTTCTAATGACCGCCAGAGTTCTTAGTCACTCGGAATGATAATCTCCTGATCGAAGAGAGAACTGTTTTATCTTCACACTTTGTCATTAGAGAAAGTCCAAAAAAACGTTGGCAGTACTTTTGACATCGTTGACGTCCGTTTCGACCTCACCACCACTTTGCAGTGACATTTCTACGACTGTTTCTTTCGGTTGACCCGTGTCCACTTTCTTTACACAGGAAATTGTAGATGACTACACATTTGAGTGTGAAGTCGGGGGCCAACCCAGGATGACCAAGGTGTCTATCTTCCAGTCGATGGGAGACCCGCTGGTGTATGGGAAGATATACTGTGCTAAAGAACCAAAAGCCGAAGATGACAACTCTGATCTAAAGCTCATACATTCCCCGTAAGGACGCTCTGATACGCATTCGGTATACGAGGCTGGGATTTGAAATGCCAGTCTGAATTCACTCGTCCTCGTCTCTTTTTGTCTCATTCGCAGCTTCCTCATAGGCTCCAAGATCGATGCAGATCGGTGAGTTATCGTGTTTGGCTTTTTGTTGAGAAGCTTATCCTGTCTAATGTTGGGAGAGCATGGTATAAATGATGTGTTTTGTCCATTTCTTAGGTTTCTTACTCAGTACAAAGGAGTGTATGAGAGCGATGTGAAGTGTGAGGTCAAGATGTCCCATAACTCAGGCAACGTGGGACAGGGGCCTCTCTCTCTGAGCAAAGATGAGGTAAGTACTGTCTTTCTTTGACGTAGGAAAAGTTTGAGGTTGCTCCAAATGTATTCATGGGATTCACTTTTACTTTTTTAATGAAAAGAATTAACGACTCAACAGATTCAGCTTTACAGGGAGGCTTCATCTCACTTTATCTGATACCGTTTTGCCAAAGAAAATAAAGATATACATTTCCCTAAATAAATAAACATTTACAAAGTTGCATTTTGATGTTTATTTAGCCTAATGAGCACTCTGACATACTGGTTTGAATTTCATCTGCAGGGTGATGGTATTTCTCCTCTAGTCCAGTCGCCTGCTTTGGGAAAAGGGGCAAAGCATCGACCGCCTCCCATAAAACTGCCTTCTGGATCAGGCAACAGCTCCTCAGGTACAGCCGCTATGTTTGACCAAGATGAATGGGTGACCATGTGGTGGCCCTGCGTCATGCCTGAGAGCAGGATGGTAGAAAACAGATACACAGAGAAGGGGGAAAAAAGTGTACATTAAAAAAATGACAAAGAATTGTATGAACCATATAGTGAATATGGTTCATACTATTTTTTTGTAATTTTTTTCCCATGAGGTTAGCTGGAAGGATTTCTGGAGATTGTAGAATATCGCAACCCCAAAGTAGCTTTGACAGATTTGTGGAAAAAAGGGTGCAACCAAAACCTTTAAATGTCAAAACAAAATCTCTGGACTGCTTCAAACCATCATAAAATGGATTACCTTTCTCCAGACATTCCATTTGAGGCTACCATTAAGACCACTGGGTGAAACTGAGGGCAGGATTGCGTCACCCCTGGTCTGGTTACGGGTCAAGCACATCGGCTAAGCTTTTACATTGACTCCTCTTTGTTTTCAGTTGGGGGTTTGAACACAAATGCAAACAAAATAAAACTTAGACAACACTATAATGTTTTTGGATATGAAGTTATGAAGTTACAAAGTCACATTGTAAAGGGATATTCAATGTGACATGCTTGGTTTTCAATTCAATACTCCCCCCCCCCCCCCCCCCCCGTACATGGCTTGACTCCATATTTGTATTCCTCAGGTAATATATATAGTTCACAAACCACCAGTGGTCTACTCAAGTGTCCTACGCCCCCTCCAGCCAAAAGCCAGTCTCTGAACAGGAAGCACTCCATGGAGCTGAGCCAGGTGGGCCTGCTGTCACCTGCCTCCCTCTCCCCCATGGGCTCCACACAGAGTAAGCAGAGCCGAGTCCAACGAACACGCGTGCGAACCAACTGTATGGGTGTTCTTTGCGCGAGGCTTTCTCAAGCCTCCAAAATTCTCCAAATCTGGAGAAAAAAAATTGCTAATAAATTCTGTCAACTGGCCGTGACATGGTTCCAGTCCTTGAGAAATATGAACGAGCCGCAGGGACGTATCTGATACCTGGCAAGTACACAGAATATAGCATCAGAACAAGCGATATATCATCTTAACCCTCCTGTTACCTTTCGGGTCAATTTGACTCCATTCAATGTTTAACGTCGGTGTTCTTTCGGGTCAATTTGACCCCAGGCTGTTTTTCACTGTGTCAAACATATAAGAAATATCAACTTTTTTATATATTTAAAGGGCTATTTAGGTAGTCAACAAACAAACAAAGTACCTCACACTTAAACTTGGGAAACAATATTAATTCTAATAATTTTCTGGAGGTTTTAATTGCTGGGGTCTAATTGACCCCGAGGGTAAAATATGTCAGTAAATATAAAGGTAACAGGAGGGTTAAGGGACGTTTTGATCCGAAAGCGACTCGTAATTTTAACTCTTCAGCTGTTATTACTGATAACATCAAAAAAAGTAAAAATCTGGCGCAATTAAAGAAAAAGAAAAAAACATGACTAGACTTGACGGTATTAATAAAGCATAAGAAGTAACGGTTTATGGGGACAAATGCTTGAATTTCTTCTTTTTTTTTGTGCTTGATTTTTTAAAATTGTATAGATATATATATATATTTATATAAGGCTCTTTGGAACAAGTTTTCAAGCAATCCTACGTTAGGGCACTTATAAGCTAGATAGCTTCAGCCTTAACCCTTTTGGTCAGCCACATGTATCTTTTTTCTTTTTTTCTTTCCTGGTGGTTGGATATTTTGCTGATCGAAATAAATAAACTAATTCATTCATTTCATGTGGCCATTGTTGTAATTTTGCATTTAAAAGTATCATCAAATCAAGCACTGAATTGCCAGAATTGTTGTATAATGTTGACACATTCGTTGACTTGTTGTTCTTAGTTTATACTCTAGGTTGAAATGCACTTATTGTAAGTCGCTTTGGATAAAAACGTCTGCTAAATGACATGTAATGTAATGTAACATTCACCTTCATCTCACATCATGTAATTGCCGTCATCAGCTAAAAGTATCCCTTTCTGTCTTCTCCCCTTTCCTTTAGGATTGGGGACTCCCAAGCCATCCACCCCCACACCCACCAACACGCCGTGCTCGACCCCGCACCCCGCCGACTCCCTCTGTGCTCCTCTCTCGTTGACCCCCACCCCGTCGGACCCTCCCATGCTTCAGAGCCAGTCGCAGTCCGCCCTCCTCGCGCCCTACGCCCAGCAGCAACTGGCTCTAAGCCAACCGCTGCCCGTCATGACCATTCCCCTGCCCGCCATGGGCACGTCCATCGCCACGGGAACCACCTCGCCGCAGGTCATGGCCAACGCGGCGGGGCTCAATTTCATCAACGTGGTCAGCTCCGTGTGGTAAGGGGTCGAATCGTCGCTCCGCTGCCTCGCTCGTCACTCTTCATGACGACCCTGTTCTGTTTGTGCAGCAGTCCTCAGAGCTTGATGGGCGGCTCTAACCCCATGCTGGGGCCAGGCCTTAACTTAAGTGGAATCCTTCCAACCGGAGGACTGATGCCCACCATGCAGTCCGCAGCACAGGCCGGTAAGAGATTTATAGTATTATAGTAAGTAAGTCAAGTTTATTTATATTGCACTTATCTCAGACAAAGTGCAGTACAGTAGTCAATTCCAATAATTTGGCAATAACAGGAGCCAAAACATTGCAACAGTTAAAAGACCAAAGTACAATACACAGTAACAGATGGTGCAGTAAAATACAATAAACAGAGAAGATAAAAAGCAGGCCATAGAATATTAAAATCAACCAAATACCTGTGTAAACAGGTGTGTTTTCAGATGGATTTTAAATGATGCTATTGAATATGAAAAAGTATTTTAGAAGTATTACTATAGTGTGCTATTTTGCATCAATTCCAGCCCCCAGGAGGATGTCTCTGATCAGACTCTAGGAACCCGAGGATCCCATTTTACCCAACGGGCACAACCGGTAATTTGCAGTTGACGTGTGGGGAATTAGTATCGACTGTTTTGCTGAAGGACATTTTAAGATGGTGTAACCCCCAGTGGGGGTGCTCCAGTAATCACACTTAGTGACTTAATACTGTACTTATTGGAGTCGTCGTTCTTAAAGACCTGTATAACATGCAGCTTATCAGATAGGCCCTCAACACTTTTCTGACCCAGCCCAACTTCTTTAAGAAAATTTTTTTTTTTTATCAGTTTTAGTGCTGTAAAAAATAACGCGTTAACTCAGTTAATCCAATTACAGGTTTAACTAGTTTTTTTTTTTTTTAGCATTATAAAATGAGATGAGATCCGTCTGTTGTTGGTTGTCGGAAAAAAAGTCACTGCAAAAAAAAGTCACTTCAGAAAATCTCAATCAATCCTCTGTCGCAATCTGTCTGTTCTCAAAACTGGATGCCCGGTCTTCGCAGGTTCACCTCTTCTGAGTTCCTTTCTTGACTTTTGTTCCTGTAGATTTACTTCCTGTAGATCAGGATCTTAGCGTAGTGTTTGCGACCGCGATCATGTGTCGTTAGGCCTTCTGACATGCATGCTATGCCCGCATTCTTGCCCCCGATCATATCTCTATGCTTAATTCTTTGTTTTTACCACAGCAGCGTGTCATTTTGATCTCCACATTTCTGTCTCTCACCATTTCTCTTCTCTCTTAGCTTCACAAATCCCTTCTCCGTCTGGTAGTCGAGCAAGAAAAAAAGTCACTTGCAAATCTGTCCGTGTCAAAAAAAACTTTAAAATTGGTGTCAATGTGGTGTACAATTGTAAAATGGTGGAGTTTAACCCTCCTGTTACCTTTACATTTACCTCATTTTTTACCTCCTGTAATAATTTGACCCCAGAAATTTGCTCACCAGATTGTCCTGAGAATATGAATTAATTAATTGCTAATTCGAAAAGGTACTTAATATTAGGTACTTTATGTTTGTTTGTTGACTACTTTAAATATTGAAAACCTAAATAGCCCTTTGATAAATAAAAAAAGTGAAGAAGGTCAACAAAACCCAACAAACAAAAACATTAAACATTGAATGTGATTAATTGGTTAAAAAGGTTTAAGGAAATTGACGGGTTAATTGACCCGAAAAAAGATTAAGTAAAGTTATGGATGTGGATGTATGAAATAAGAAAACTGCTAGATACAAACTGTATAACTGCTTGCAAATTATAATATGCGTCACCCGTGTTATATAGTGTGTTATCAATTGTATATTTAGTCATGTGTAATCCTATATTCTCGTGATATACGATAATCAAATCCCATGATTGATTAATCATGATTAAACCACAAATTAATCCGCTAATCAGTTTATATCGAGAGGAACATTGGAAGTCGTGGTACAAAGAGAGTTCCGCCGTCCTCGATGACTAATAGGATGCAAAAGTTAACAGTAAATGTACAAAAAGCTTTTACAGTAAGAGGTGCTGTGAAATACTAATGTATGTTCAAGAGGCCAAGTAGGTCTAATGGAAAAGTGCAGAGGTAAGTTGATAGAGGAAGACCACTTGTGTTCGGTCCGGTGAATGTTCGTGTGATTTGTGTTGCAGGGAGTCCGTTTGGCCTGAACAGCAGCGCTGGGTTGAGACCACTGAACCTACTGCAGGTATGTACTGCTGCTGGGAGCATGCACTGGGTACTGATCGAGCTCCTGTCCAGAGCCTGCACCCGTCATTACCTTCGCATTGAAAATGCGGAAGGTTATGTTTTGATCGCCGTGTATTTATTTATTTATTTATTTGTATGCGTGTTATTCGCATAAGTAAAAAAGTATTAAACCGAATCGCATGAAATTTGGTGGGATGATTGGTTATTATCCGGGGACCATTTGATTAGATTTTGGGATCGATCGTGTCAAAGGTCATGGTCAAGGTCATGGGGCGGCTTTAGCTCAGTGGGGTAAGAGGGTCCTGCGCAGGCAGGGGGTTTGTGGTTCGATCCCCCCTCCCCCCATTAGTTACAGTCGAAGTGTCCTTGGGCAAGGCACCCCCCCCCCTTCCCTTTCGCACACGCCGCAGCCTGCTCAACTAATAAGGATGATGTAAAATGCAGAGAACTAATTTCCCCTTGGGGATTAATAAAAGTGTATATTCTATTCTATTAAAAAGGTCAACATCTTCTTTTTACCATAGCGCGGTCAATTTATATCCAATTGGCATGCAACTAATGCCAAAATGTTCATAATTCAATGCCCAATCTTGTGGTATGCGAAGGTATGCGCTCTACCGAGTGCCCGTTCTAGTTACACCTGGAATAGTGATGAGCAGTTGATTTTCACACACACACACACACACACACAGCTCAATTTCCTCACACTTCCTCTTCATGCACCTCACTGCAAATGCCATGTAGTGGAACACCCTTCATCATGTTGTTTTTTTCTTCTTGGTAAGATGCTTTGTTAATCCTCCCATTTCCCTCTGCTCTTGTCCCTGTTGTTGCTTACATGTGCACCGTTCCTTTCCCTCGCATCTCCTCATCTCCTTCCTTCATCCTCATCTCCCCATCTGTTACTCCTCCACTATTTCTATATCTATCTTCGTGTTGTACATTTCCAGATCCCCACTGGCCCTCTCATCTTTAACTCTCTGCAGCAGCAGCAGTTGTCTCAGTTCTCCCCACAGCAGAGTCTGTCGGCCACTTCCAGTCCTCAACAGCAGGGGGAGACGGTGAGACACACACTGGCATGTGCATGCAAACACACACACACACACACACACACAGTAAAAAATAACCATAGTAGTTGCAACATTAGAATGTTGTAAATTGTGTTCGATTTAATTGGAAAATAAAATATTAGAGTTTAATGTTTATCGTAGAAAGATGTATAGTGTCCATATTAGAAAACAGTGTGTAAGGAGTTCCTGAAAGCACAGCAACATTCTTTTATTTGTACAAAATTGAGCAATCTAGCTTGTTTATTAGGGAGATGGGAAAAAAGTGACTTCACCACTGTGACGCAAAGTCAGTAACAAATCCGTTGAGACTTTACAAATATAGGCCGTATGGCCAGAAGTCCAACAGTAAGCTACTGATGAAAAAGTCAAGGGACGGATGTGTGGGCCAACAAATGATATAATTGACATGAGAACAGGAATTTGACATTGCTCGAGTGTCCCAGCTGGAGCCAAGACTTCGTCACAGTGGAAAATCTGTGAAATGACATCATGGCATCTGTCGAGGCGGTCTTCGTCGTACTGGAGCAAAGTTGAACAAATATGCAAGAACTAATGGGAGAAAAGCCCGGACTCCCCCCATGCCAGGGTGATACTGACATAGTCGAGAGAAAGCTGAAGCACCACTGCCAAAACACCTCATAACACTCTTGTCAACAGTATCTTGCAAATTTGAATCCCAAAAAAAGAAAACGCCAACATATTATTCAGACTTGTGAAATTTCTTTTGAATATTTCTGTAGAAAATACAGTTGTAGTTGCATATAGTGGTGAAACGCTGGACGCGTTACTGCTCTGGTCTTTGTAGTCCAATGGTTTTGTGATGGAGGTGAACAGGTGTGTGTTGCGAGATGTGTGTGTTGCGAAATGTGTGTTTGTGTGTGTGTGTGTGTGTGTGATCTCACTGTCCTGTTTTGCAGGGCGACCAGGGGTCGGATCAAAGTTTAGGAAACCAGCAAACGGCGGTCATCAACCTGGGAGTCGGAGGTTTTATGTCATCACAGGCGGCCGGTATGACCCACATTCACACACGGACACCCGAAAATTCAGAAAGATTGACATCAAGCCACTTACTTGGTACTAATGAGATCAGATGTTCTAATGTATTCATTTCTGTCATCACTGTATCCTAGGACTCTTAGTCTGTGCACTAAACATGATCATTTTACTGAAGTCCGCCATTGTTCCTCTCAATGGAGCATGTGACGAGTTCCAGGAGGGACTCGACCTCCCCTTTCTTCTCTGCTACATTCTCTCTTTTTTTTTTTTTTTTACCGTGTTGTTTTGTGCCCCCACCCTGATTCCTTTCCCTACTGCGCTGCCTTCCTCTCCTTCTCCACTTGCCCTGCTCACTCCCACCTGTCCGGCTCACCCCACTCCCGCTCTTTGATCTACTTAATAATGTCCACGCGCACGGTCATCGACCTGTGCCGTTGGCCTCCCTGCTTCCTCTATTTTGTCCTTTCTTTCTTTCATCTCTACGTCTCTTTTTGTGTGGTTACGCATCACTGAAACCACTACCCCCCCTCCCCCCTCCCCTTCCCCTTCATCCCCTTTTTGGCTGTTTGTGTGTTTTCTCTCTATACTTTACTCCATTCCTTCTCCTGCTTCTCTCCCTCTTGCCACCACGTCCTTCTCTGGGGTCCCCCCCCCCTCCCCCCCTTAGTACTGTCCCAGTTGAGCTGCGGGCTGGACGGGTCTGGGCCCCTGCTGCCTTCTCCAAGGCTTCAGCAGCAGCACCAGCCACAGATCCAAGTAATACAGCAACTTTGACATTTATATACACATATTTATATATACGATGTAAGAGCAGATTGATCAGCCAACTCTCCAAATGCCTTTATTTAGCAGGCGATATGTTGTGCGACCCTATAAACGGTCAGGGATGTAGGCCAGTTAATCTGCTCTGCATTAAAGTCGAAAAAGGACAAACATTTCTTAATCTCTTCAGAAATAAGAAGTAACAATTTCTAATTGATTTTGAAAAGCACTCCAAACAACTGTGTATGTCACAGAATAGAATATGTTCCCTTGGATGCAGAATGTTATATATATATAATATAATAAATATATTATTATATATATATTTTATTATAAGATATATTGTATTATATATAATATATATATACAAAAGATAACCAGAAACATATTTTATTATAAATATTGACTATTTTCTTGAATTTGGTTAAATATACACGAAGAAATCTTATTCAAAAACTGAGTATATATTCTCATTTTTACTTTTAAATGACAATTTGTAGGTGAAACGACATCACCCCAGGTCCGAGTTCCATCAAGATTTTTTTTTCTTGTGTTGTATGTTTGGTTAATATGTTGCTCACAGCAGTCCCAGTACTCCCAGCAACCCACACACACCAGCAACTAACAGCGTGTCCAACTGGGAGGCATGTCCTGACAAAGCTTTTAGCAGCAGGATTTTAACTATCGTCACTGGGGGACTGACTACAACACGAACGATTGGAGATGGCAGACTGCCAGCATGATTGTCGAAGGTGTTTTAAAGATGATTGTCTTTTTGCCCAGTTGAAGTTGCTGACTTACTCCGAGCAGAAAGCACGGTTGCTACCTGCATGTCTCTTTTTTTTGTTGCCAGGATAATGTGTGTGTCCTGAACACCACTGGTGCTGCTTGACTGTGTCCTATCTCACTTCCCAACACACCCAAACTATCTCTTTCTTCTTCTTCTTCTCCTCCTTCCCCTCTGCAACTCATTAATCACTCTTCTGTGTTTCTCCGCACACTCTTGTATGTCGTACCAGGCTTCAGTGCAGCTTCACTAACCCAAGGCACTTATACATAGTTCTGATAAGACATCATTACACGGGTCTGCTTGTGCCAGTGAATGTTTATTTTTTCTTTTTTTAACTGCCGCGGATGCTCGGACATACACTACCGTTCAAAAGTTTGGGGTCATCCAGACAATGTCGTGTCTTCCATGAAAACTCACTTTTATTTATCAAATGAATTGAAAATTGAATAGAAAATATAGTCAAGACATTGACAAGGTTAGAAATAATGATTAATATTTGAAGTATTAATTTTGTTCTTCAAACTTCAAGCTCAAAGGAAGGCCAGTTGTATAGCTTATATCACCAGCATAACTGTTTTCAGCTGTGCTAACATAATTGCACAAGGGTTTTCTAATCAGATATTAGTCTTCTAAGGCGATTAGCAAACACAATGTACCATTAGAACACTGGAGTGATCGTTGATGGAAATGGGCCTCTACACTAATGGAGATATTTCATTAGAAACCAGACGTTTCCACCTAGAATAGTCATTTACCACATTAACAATGTATAGTGTGTACTTTTGATTAATGTTATCTTTATTGAAAAAACAGTGCTTTTCTTTGAAAAATAAAGACATTTCTAAGTGACCCCAAACTTTTGAACGGTAGTGTACCTCAGATTCCCTGGTGGTAACATGCATTAACATACTGAAATCTCCTCTGATGGTTTGTGTTCTTCATCTTTTGCTGCACTTGCACAGTTGCAATTCTTGCAGCACCAAATGCAGCAGCAGCAGCAAATGGCTATGGGAGCAGCAGCAGCAGCTCCTCAGGGGGGAGCACCACGGCAACATACCGCCAGCCAACCAAGAAGTAAGAGGAAGAGGAGCATGCCACAGCCCCTCCCCAAGTCATGACAGACTAAACATCACACACACACACACACACACAAAAACAACCTTCCCCCAGCAACACAAGGACATGAATGATCCATACTGTGCTCTTTGTCTGCCTCACTGTGGAGACTGCAGACCAAAACAAAAAAAACGAAAGATTTTTTGTTGTCCTTTTTCTAGCTGACAAATGTGTATGTAATGGTTGCCAGAGGTTTTTGGAGAACCACAACTGTGTCCACCATAGGGGATTAGGGTTTGAAGACCCGGGAGCCCCACACTTAAAAGAACCGTAGTGATATTTTTTTGTTTTTTTAGATGAAACGGAGTAAGATGGTTCTCGTAGGTGGCGGGCTTTCACAAAATATCACAGCGACCCTTCAGGAAGTATTTTTCTCTGCGGGCGGCTGAAGGGGTTTTGAATCCATATTCTTGGAGGATCCCTCAGGAGCGTGTCCGACTCTCCTGCCTCTGCTCGGTTGACACCGGTGGAAACTGCCCTTTAAGCACGGATCCCAGTGAGCTCTCGACACCAAATCCTCCCGTTTAAACCATTACATGTGAAAATGCAAAATCGAATCTTGGCGTAGTGCCTGGGGGCAGCTCTCTACCTCCGTCTGTTGGAAGTCTTTTCTTCCGTTCGCCATCCAGGCACAGGGCTCGACCGGGGGAACTCAAGATGAACATGCAAGACGGTGTATCTGCTTTTGTACAACGCATTTTTTGGAAAAAGGCATTTTCCTTTAAATTAGTTCGGGAGCCACGAGCGTATTCTTACGAGACGTCGATTGAGTGTGTATGCGAGACGTTTCTGGACACTGAGAAATACTTTTTTAAGCAGTCTTTGTCAGCAGTTTTATTGTTATAAAAAAAAAAAAGAATATATATTGACAGTTGAAAATACAGCTTTTTAGATAAAAAAAAAAAAGTGTCGTCTGAGGCTCTTTATTTTGCCGTCTTCACACTGCGTACGACTTTGTCGACGAGTTTCTGGATCTCTCGCTGTCTCGCTGTCGCTCTGTTGATGCACTCCTGAAGCGTCTCTCCCGACAGCGGCGTCCCACCTGAGGCGGGGAAAGAGCGTGAGCAGAGATGTTTCCTTTCTATTCGCCCTCATAGTAAAGTTTATATGATTTTAGTTTTGGAGTCTAGCACTGCAGGAGCATCATTTATGATCTGTTTTAGTCCTCATTCTTGTGGTGAGGACTTAAAACTGGAGTATCGGTAGACTCCCGTGAAAGCCAACCAAAGTTATGAGGACAACAATGATTCAGATGAGGTAATAAGGCAGTGAAACAACAAAACAGCTAATAACTAAACCTCTAAACTGAATTTAATTGCAAATAAAATAAATAAATAAAAGGCAGTGATGGGAACGTAGTCTATAAAACTTTTAAATTAATTTCTACTTCTAAAGTGATTCAGTATATTGAAAGAAAACAATATATATATAGGCAGTTTTACTTAGACTGGCTAACCTGTATTGGCTCCTGTTTCTGACTCTAAATATACTGAAGAAATGTATTATAAATAACTAGATTAACTGCGCTAATTGTAGAAATTAAAATGGAGGATTTAGTTTTCTTAAACCAAACTGTAAGGCACATCAGCTGGAGAGTTCCTGCTGAGTTTTTCTTCATGTAGTCGATCAGAAATGTGATTCATACAGAGAATATGAGCTCCATAAGAAGAGGCGAATAACTCATCTATTTCTGACCTGGTTTATGTACAATGCAGAGTCGCTCTTCATCGTCCGTCACCACAGTGAGGCGAGTGGTGGACAGACTCTCCTCCTCAGCTGTGGGGTCTACGATCAGGATGGAGCTGCACAGAGAGCGGGCCGGGGTTACACAGAATACACGTTTTTTTATCCAAACTGACGAGCACCAACTTACTCGTCAAAAATGCCAAAAGAGGTGGCGACTGGATGTTTGTGAATACGCAGCCCGCGTCTCTTCTCTAAATCCACCTCCGGCAAACTCGTCTCTGAGCCGATGGTGACCTGTGGGAGTTTTGCTGTGGGGGAGCAGGTGAACCGTTAATCTACGGATGAAAACACAGCTTCCAAAAAAAGGCAATTTAGGAGAGAGCGCGCATACTGTTCTTCAAGGCCGCCAGCAGGGCGACGATGCAAGCATCCAACAGGTTCCCGTCGTAGTCGAGACACATCATGTCGCAGTAGAGCACCCAGCAGAGCTACAAGCAGGATTAGCAGTCAGGACCAATGACAAGACATTTACACCAAATGTAGTCTCAGGGCTTCAGTGCACATATAGGATTTACCTTTCCTCGTTCAATGCACAAGTCCTCCGTTTGTATCACCTCAGAGCTGCAACCACCATATTAAGAGAAATGTCGGTTAAGAAAAACAGTAAGATTTAGCAGACACGATGAAGCTGTGAAATGACAACTAAAATGTGTAAAAGTCTGTCGCACCTTTCTATTACATCAGCGATGAACTGGCTGGCCGCCTGCGCCTGCTCTCCTGGTGGACCGGGCCGAAACTGTGAGGAACACAGCGGCGGCAGGTCCACGTTGGGCACTGAAAGCATGGAAAGAGTACTTCAGTCGGGGTTTGTTTATTCGGATCCCCTTGAATGCAGCTTGCCTTTAAAAAAAACCACATCTGACACCGTCGTACAGCACTTACCGATGTAGCCTTTACCTGGCGCCTCCACTGTTGGGTTTGTCAGCTCCTGCAGACGAAGAAACACCAGAAACACTCAGGTCACCTGGTGTTATAATCAGGCTTGTAACTGTTGCGGTTCATGATCATTTACCGCTTTGATGCCACAGATGACTGTGGTGTTTCCAACCTTCACCAGGGCTGAGCCATCGGCTGTGGATATGGACCCTGAACAGAGAAAAATCATCCTCATGTAGACACACAAAGGCATACACAATGTACACTGGAGGTACGGATCAACACGGCGCCTCACCGATGTTTAGTGTTGTGGTTCTGAACTCTGACAGCTCCCGTCCATCAGGACGACAGTTTTCTTTCTGAAAAGGGAGCATTGGACATGACATAACTAATGACATGACAATAATAATACATCGCAACAAGTCACACTGCACAACGGATACTTGTTTTGAGTTGTAATCACTCACCAGAAAGCTCCTGTGGTACTCCAGAGGCTCAGCAACTCTGGGAGTGTACAAGTGGACAGGGAAGGGGCGAGAAGATAATCTTTTACAGAGACAGTTGTGAATACACGTATCCGGAATGACAGATGAGCTAATTTGCTTGCAATTTAATTCGATTATATGATCGGTTACAATCTCCTGTGATCAGATTAATAATAGCAGGGCATCGACACATGCCTCATTACACGAGCTAGCTTCTGTCGTGTAATATTATTAGCTAACTATTCTGCGGTAAGACATTACTTTGCGTTACGTTACTAGATTAGCTGCAGCACGGATCAGCGGAACAGAACACGTCTTTAACATCTGAATTAAGTGTGCTTCTTTTCCTAAAATCAGCCACAGTTCAGGTCAAATTTAGTGCTACTGATAACATAATTCAAAATCTGACGATTTAACATATGAATACTGTTACTTTCGGAGTCTGTCAGACTTACTTGAAACCAGCCGCCATGATGTTTTGATTAAACACGTGGGTTTGTTGTGCGGCCTACGGTGGCCGGGAGGAGGAAGCCGGCGAGCGATAAAATTCAATTTGGATATAACTTCATTTAGCCACAGACAGGCTCTTTTATTTTAGTTTCTTATTTACTAAAAACACATATTATTAACTATGAGCAGATACTAACACAACCTCTCCTTTAAAAAAGGATCAATAGATTTGAAAAAAACCTTTTTAAATAGCTAAATAATAAGTGATCGTTTTAATTGTGTTTAATATCATGTGTTTGATGTTTTTTTCAGTGGAATATCTATTTTCTATAACCACAGTAATGATAGAGTTCCGACTTCTAGTTGCCTACTTGAATCATTAATTTAAATGCCAGTGTAGCTGCTTAGCTTTTTGGTATTCCACTATGATCGATGGATTTGTTGATAAGACAAACAACTTTACTGGCTTGATTAATTTTACAAAACACCTGGATGAACTAATTTCAAATTGCTCTGTTATTGTTATTGATCAGCTAATCGAGTTTTCATTCGTTCCCCCGCCTGTCCACTAGGGGCAGTGTGGGCGCTGCTGCTCTCACGGCGTCCCTCGGTGCTCTCTTGCCTCAAACTGATGATGTGTCGAGACAGTCCTGCTACTTCCGCGTCGCGGCTGTGTTCAGTTTTGATTGGAAGTGGTGTTCCCTGAGCTCCCTGCAGAGTAATAGGAAATAGAAGGACTCTTATCTAGTGAGTCCCCCCCAATCAAGCGAGTGTGTTTCTTGAATATTCAAGGAAGTAGCTGGAGATAAAACACGAAACAAAGCAAGGAGGAAGTAGCTTTATAGCTAGCCACTTAGACTTGGGCTCTGTCATTTGCTGTAAACTTATGGAAACATGGATTGCCTCTGTGAAATAGTTCTAGCCTTAATCGCATTGGCAGCTCTAATTATTATTATGGTAAGTAGTTTGTTGTTGTTGTTATTGTGGCAGAGCAAGAGCTGTTCCACCCACTGATTGATAGTGTCAGTGTGGATTTCTTCTCTGTGCCTTTTCCATAATAAGTCCATGAGCAATTTATTCATCCTCCTTTACTTTTATGATGCCTCATATTCTTGCTGCGTTTTGTTGTAAACACAACAGTTGTTAACATTTATCTGCAGGAAATCTTGATCTAAATGCTCCACAGAAGCAACAAGAGTAACGACAGTCAGCCAGTTGTGTTTAGTGCTACAACGACAACATTCCAAACATCTGATTATATCAAAAACAATGAATGTAATGAAACATATGAGGAAACAAACTGTAAATAGAATATAACAAAAAGTGGGTCTAAATGAACTTAAAGCATAAAACTGGATAACAAGTTCATAAACAACAAATCAACAACGACTGCTGTCTCTGACTTTTGCAGACCTTTTTGTAAATAATGACATTCAGATTTAGTCATTGAAAGTATTACACATTATACAACTAGTAGGCCTACATGTTCTAAACTAAAACAACGGTTCTTAACTTGTCAGTGATGCACCTCCTGTGAAATATATTTGTCAGCTGAGTACTCCCTTACCAGTGCAAAGCATTTTGGGTTGAAAACAATGTGTAATACGCAGCATTGTGACATCAGTGTCTGATTTAATATAGAATATATACAATTCAGTTTATGAACCTACACTTTTTAAAACTTATATTTAAAGGCCTTAATGGATGCTTATTTAAAATATATATATATATTTTATTTTTAAATTCCCCTAGCCCCTGAAATGCCTTAATGTACCCCCATTTGAGAACCACTGTGATAAAAGTATACAATACGTTCACACCGTTCTCAATCAATTATGTTAAAACATGTCTTGTGCCATTTTCCAATGTCTCCCGTTTCAGGTGCTGGTGTTTGCACACGTCACTGCAGAGACCGTGAACCTGACACGCCACGAGAAGGAGAAATACTTCCTCACCGTGTCCGGAGAGAAGGAGCTTTTCCCCAGCCTGCATGATCCCCATTCTAGGGAGCTCTCGGTGGTGATCCCGGCCTACAACGAGGAACTCCGAAGTGAGTGATGGGGTGGGGGCACACTCAGGTTTGTGTGGGAGGATGTCTGCATGGTAACCTATGCAGTGAGAGACTGTATCTGTTGATGCCCCATCAGTTTTCTGCCTTACTTGAATGAAGACCCAGCAGACTTAAAGAAAATATAAATAAATGGTAAACCCAGATGGGAAATAGCAATGTAATTACATTACAATGCCTATTTACAGGATGCATACAGAATGTACCTGATAGGACACATTTCATATCTGTGTTTTGGGACCTTAAGTCTGGTTTCAGAATTCCTCTAGTTTACAGCCAATGGGTGCACAGCTTAGTCCATGTTGGATAATGTATCGTGCATCAGCAATTGACAAGCATTCAGTTGAATTGGTGCAGTTTGAATCCCATAGTCCCTCATTCTCTCTGGCTTTACTTCACTGCACACCTGCAGTAGGTTAGAGGCACTAATATGCAGGTGAATGTGTTTCATTACAGTGCCGGTGATGTTGGATGAAGCTACACAGTACTTGGAAAACAGACAGGTAAGTGCTCCGCCTCATGCAGGCCTTAATGAACGAAATCGTAATCATTACTTCTTTATTGTGAATGAGACCTTTGAGTCCATTGATGATGAGATGAAAGGCAGAGGCAGTTGTATCATCCGTGTGAGTTAAAGCTCTTATGGCTGGATCAGTTATTCCCAAAGTAAACGGTAGGTGGCAGCATTCCACATAAAATGTGCCTGTTGTAACAATCCATCCCTCCTGTTGTTTCCTCACTGCAGAAACAGCAGCCCTCTTTCACCTATGAGGTCATCGTGGTTGACGATGGCAGCAACGACAAAACCACAGAGGTGATCATTTTCGAGCTTCTTTTTTGGGGGGGACGGTGACTGTGTCACGAAAGAGTTCCGTTTCCGCTCAACTCCCTTTTGCTGAGCCAAACATTTCAAAGTGATACCAACGGAGATTTGTTTGTCGCTCTTTTCCTTTTTTAAAATCTCCTGCCAGGTTGCATCGCGGTACAGTAAGAAGTACGGTGCTGATAAAGTGCGGATCCTGACACTGGTGAAGAACAGGGGGAAAGGGGGAGCCGTGCGGATGGTGAGGCCGTAGATGCTGAGCGACAATGCGTTTTAATGCAGCACAACAGCAACAGTACGGGGGGTGTTGATTCTACTGAGTCATGTTATTTCTCTCAAAGGGAACGCTGAGCTCCCGAGGGAAATTTATTCTGATGGCAGATGCTGACGGAGCCACAAAGTTTTGTGACATTGAGAAAGTGGAGGCTGGACTTAATGCCCTCAACCCGAAACCGGTGTGTTGTGGTGCTTTTCAGTTGTTGTTACCTTTGCATTGAAAATGCGGAATGTTATGTTTTGATCGCTGTGTATTTATTTGTATGCGTGTTCCTCGCATAACACAAAAAGTTTTAAACCGAATCGCATGAAATTGGGTGGGATGATTGGTTATTATCCGGGGACCATTTGATCAGATTTTGGTATCGATCGGGGTCAAGGTCAAGGTCATGGAAAGGTCAAAATCTTCATTCTACCATAGCACGGTCAATTTATATCCAATTGGCATGCAACTAATGCCTAAATGTTCATAATTCAATGCCCAATCTTGTGATATGCGAAGGTATGCGCTCTACCGAGTGCCCGTTCTAGTTTTTTATAGGGTTGTGAGGTAGTTCGTGTTTCACCATCCTAAAAAAAAATGTCTTCCTATACATTTAGGAGAATATGGCGATTTCCTGTGGTTCCCGGGCTCACCTGGAGACCGACTCAGTCGCCGAGGTAACCGTCCGTTTGACATTTGCCGAGTCGTGTTATACAGACCGCGTGTCCGTCTCGCCATTTAAAGAACCCCCGTTTTGTCTCCGATCCAGCGATCTGTGTTCCGCACATTCCTCATGTACGGCTTCCACTTCCTGGTGTGGTCGTTCTGCGTGCGGGGGATCAAGGACACGCAGTGCGGCTTCAAGCTCTTCACGCGCGAGGCTGCGCTCAAGACCTTCTCTTCTCTCCACGTCGAGCGATGGTGAGGACTCGCTCTCCACGGAGCGATCGCGGCTGTCGTGTGGCTTCTGCGTCTGATCTTTGGAAACAATGGTCTTTATTAGTACGGCCAATCAATCCGCCATTTGTTTTTCACTCACTCGAACAAATACGATGTTAACAGTAATAACATGGTTATTAGAAGTAATTATACCGGGGACAAAGTGATGGTTGGGAAATGCTGCCATAGGCTGTCCAGCAGACACAGGTGTTTCCAATTAATGTGGCTAATTGGACCTTTTAAACGAGTTGACGCAAGACAGAACTACGCCTGTGATGCTGTGATGTCACCAAGCTCCACGGACCAATAGAAATGTGAGTTGCCCCGCCCCCAGTGAAGCAACAAACTAATAGAAGATGCCAATTAAGCCCAAACGCAAAGCCCTGAGGAAAGGGGGGCCTTTCCCACTGCCCAGTTTGTACATCCTCGATTCCTTTCCTCGCCTCCTCTTCTCGAGTCTTAGTCCCTTCCACGGTAGATGTGAAGAAGAGACGCGAGGACAGAAGAGTCGAGAGTGAACGTTTCCAATGTCCCTTAGAGAAAAGATGTTCAATGTCAAAAACACTTTAATGTCTTTGAAATATTTATTAACCCTCCTGTTGCCTTAGGGTCAATTTGACCCCATTCAATGTTTAACCCTCCTGTTACCTTTATATTTACTGACATATTTTACCCTTGGGGTCAATTTGACCCCAGCAATTAAAACCTCCAGAAAATTCTTAGAGTTAATATTGTTTCCCAAGTTTAAGTGTGAGGTACTTTATGTTTGTTTGTTGACTACCTAAATAGCCCTTTAAATATATAAAAAAGTTGATATTTCTTATGTTTGACACAGTGAAAAACAGCCTGGGGTCAAATTGACCCCAAAGAACACCGACATTAAACATTGAATGGGGTCAAATTGACCCTAAGGTAACAGGAGGGTTAAACAGAAACTTGGAATAATTAAATTGACTGACCAGAGCGCCACCCCACAAGCGGTTAAGGGATCTGACCCAGAAAAGATAGTGCGACATCGTCTTATACAGTCAAAATTATTGATTTAAGTATTTGCCCCTCATCCCTCATTCCTCTATTCCTCCTTCCCACGGCGGCCATGTGAACCGGTTCTGTCTGCTTTCCCAGATGATGTTGTGGTGCCTACCTTGGAGGGGATAGAGATAGAGAGAAAGACAACAAAGCACCGCCGCGACAAAAATAAGATCTGTTATTGTCGTCCCCCCCCCGCGAGTTGAGCTGAACTCTGCTCTCAATGGTCCAGTAGCACCGTTACATGAAGAAGAAAGACTCGTGATGCATGTTCCACCACTTCAGGCATTTAACAGAATGAGACATCTGTTCATCGGGGGGGGTCATTTTATAGCGACACCAATTAAATATGACGTGTGGCTCAGGTGCCTCATCCGTCCATTGTTTTGTCATGACACCATATTTGATGATCTCTGTCAAATGAGCATATATTCATATTTGAATCACAATAACAAGAATGTACGGATATACAGGACTGTCTCAGAAAATTAGAATATTGTGATAAAGTTCTTTATTTTCTGTAATGCAATTAAAAAAACAAAAATGTCATGCATTCTGGATTCATTACAAATCAACTGAAATATTGCAAGCCTTTTATTATTTTAATATTGCTGATTATGGCTTACAGCTTAAGAAAACTCTAAAATCCTATCTCATAAAATTTGAATATTTCCTCAGACCAAGTTAAAAAAAAGATTTATAACAGCAAAACAAAATCAAACATTTGAAATTGTGTTTCCAGGTGTTTCGAGTTAATTAGACGATTCAAGTGATTTGTTTAATACCCTACTAGTATACTTTTTCATGATATTCTAATATTTAGAGATAGGATATTTGAGTTTTCTTAAGCTGTAAGCCATAATCAGCAATATTAAAAGAATAAAAGGCTTGCAATATTTCAGTTGATTTGTAATGAATCCAGAATGCATGACATTTTTGTTTTTTTAATTGCATTACAGAAAATAAAGAACTTTTTCACAATATTCTAATTTTCTGAGACAGTCCTGTATACGTATTTTGAAAAAAAATCTATACATCTTATTCATCCTGGATGCTAAAAATACTTGTGCAAAGGATGCCCCGGCGTATCCGCGCATATAGCTCGTCCTCGAGATGCGTTTAACCCTTGTGTTGCCTTCGGGTCATTTTGACCCGATTCAATATTTAATGTCGGTGTTCTTTCGGGAGTCAACAAACAAACATAAAGTACCTCACACTTAAACTTGGAAAACAATATTAATTCTAATAATTTTCTGGAGATTTTAATAGCTGGGGTCATATTGACCTCAAGGGTAAAATATGTTAGTAAATATAAAGGTAACAGGAGGGTGAAACATTGAATCGGGTCAAATTGACCCGAAGGCAACACAAGGGTTAAGGAGTCGAGGCCACCTTCAAGATGCGTATCTGAGATCAATTTCCAGAGCACAAGCTGGAAGAGCAGCGTGACGAGGATGCACCAGAGCGAGAACAGAGAACAGCCCGAGGTCTTAATCAGGCGAAATGAGTTCAACATCCGGGTGGGTGGAGTATTGGTATGAAGTGGCACTAGTAGTGTCTGATGCGTTCAGAGAATCTTCTGTGTTGCTTTAAACATGAATTGTAACGCAACGTTTTGAACATCTGTTGTGCCCTTTCATCTTTTTTTCTTTGTCGCAGGGCTTTCGATGTGGAGCTCCTGTACATCGCCCAGTGTTACAACATCCCCATCGCAGAGGTGGCGGTCAACTGGACCGAAATAGAAGGTATTTGGATGCTCATGGAATATGTGGCCATGTGTCCTCCCGCTGGGCCATCAGTCTATGAATATCTCTGTTGGAGGCTTTTCTTTTCTTTCTTTTTTTACGGGCTGATTTGATGTATCTTCCAGTTATTCCCTGTTTTATTATAACATTTTAGTTGATTATTTAGTTGTCATTTATCTGTGTGCTTGACTTGACTTTCCCCTCCTGTTACCTTTACATTTACTAACATATTTTACCCTCGCGATCAATTTGACCCCAGCAATTAAAACCTCCAGAAAATTATTAGAATTAATATTGTTTCCCAAGTTTAAGTGTGAGGTACCTTATGTTTGTTTGTTGACTACCTAAATAGCCCTTTAAATATATAAAAAAAGTTGATATTTCTTATATGTTTGACAGTGAAAAACAGCCTGGGGTCAAATTGACCCCAAAGAACACCGACGTTAAACATTGAATGGGGTCAAATTGACCCGAAAAGGTAACAGGAGGGTTAAGTGTTGCTTCCCTATCGATGCTTCACGCAATTAATAAAACCACTCCTTACGATAAATTAGTTAAATCTTTTCTGATGGAGGTAGTGGACTATCTGACAGAGTATCACTGGAGGGTTGAGTGCCTTTTGCTCTGCCAGGGTCCAAGCTGGTCCCGTTCTGGAGCTGGCTGCAGATGGGACGAGACCTGGTTCTCATTCGCCTGCGCTACTTCACCAGAGCCTGGAAACTGCAGTCGCCTCACAAGATGGACTAGCCAATCAGACGAGTCCTCTGGTGTCCTAGAGACAGCCAATGACGGGGGAGGCCATCAAACCTTTGAGGTGGGATTAACAGCTGTGTCCGTCATTCACTTGTCATGGAGGACAAAGCATATCGCATCTTTTTCCTCTCCGGATGTCATCGGGTGTGAAGTATTGACACAGTTGGGAGTTCTTCACGGGCCCTGCCTTTTCTTTTTTTAATGTTTGGGTTTCAGTGCTTGTGATGGCCGCTGTTCCCGCGCACATCTCTGTGGCCACGGCCGTCCGAATGTCCGTATGAGTGATCCGTGTATTAAGTTACTCAATGTTTATTTTGTGAGTAAACGAGCCTTGTAGAGAAATGTGAAGGATCTGATAATCTGTGCGTCATCGTGAGGATGGGTGGTATGAACGTTACTGGAGGAGATTTTTTCAAACTGGAGGGATTGTATATTTGAGGAAACATGGCCATGGATAGATGGTCTATATGAATTGAACCAAAATAAAAATGTCAATGATTTATGATTTTTATAATAGTAAATAACCTTATAACTAAAGCTGCAACAATTAATCAATTAGTCTGTCAATAGAAATGTGAATTCTGCGCTGCAAATATGTGGACAATTGATGTATTGTTTAAAAAAATTTGCAAACATTTGATCATTGCAGAAGCTCATCTATGAGTCACCGTAGAACGTATTTAAACAATTGTTTTTTTTAAAGCAGACCTGAACAAGTGCTTAGTCGTTGAGCTCATGAGTTTCTCCACTTTGTTTATTATAATTTAAACTGGCGTGTTGTAGCTCAGCCTCACACTGTTAGTTAATCTCTTTCCTGATTGGTCACATGCACCACCTTCACACACTGGGTGCACAGCTACGCTCACTGGTTCCCAAACTGGGGACCGGAACTCAGACCCGAGAACAAATCAGTTACATATTATTTCGAGAAATGAAGTGACTTGAAACTAAATTCAAATTTATTCTTTGATAAAATGATAATGTAAACTCAAAATGTGATTCCAAAAAATAGCAATGTAATTTCCCCACATATGTGTTTTCCTTGAGTACAATGCAATAATTGTATCAGCATGTTCACATATTCTATAATATTTCTGAAAAGTCAACAATACTATGCTATACAAATTTCATTGCATGGTTTTCCATCAATAAGGTAATAGTATATTATGTCATGAAGAATCTTATAAATGACATATTCCATAACAATTTCATTAAAAACGTTAAGGATTGATATGCTATAGAAAGTCACAGTTTTCACAAAAGATGTTATCTCTTCGGGTTAAGTTATGGGTTCAGACATATTATATTGAATTGGTATCAAATTAGATTAAACCGCTAAAACCATCCGCTGAAGTTGCCGCTGCATCATCATCATGAGCGCGGGGGAACCCTTCATCACCAAGCCGTGTCTCCATAAACCTCGCGTGGTCATCTTGGATAAAAGTCCAGCGCGCGCGCGTCCGCGGGCCGAGTGAACGAAGTAGTTCTTCGTGCTGTTCTCCTCCGCAAAAGCCGGAGAGGTCTGCGGATGTCGCTGATGAGGGGCCCCCTCGGAGCCCCCCGGGGAGCGCATCCTGTTTGCGCCCCGCCAGCCGGTCTATCTGCCCCTCCGCGACCAGACAAGACGCGGAGACCGCGCATCCGAATCTGGCTGTTGTCCAGCTTCCGGTCCGGAGTTGAAGCTCATGGAGTTAAAAGGTGACGGAGATTTACATGAGGAAAACGATTCCATTGATCCACTGCGGGGAAATGTTTTTCAATGCGATGCCCTGATCGATGACCCCTTTACTCTAAAGACGTGAAGCCAAATGCTACTGTTGAGAACACATTTATTGTGAGGTTGTTTTTCTTTTACATTTATATAACTTTTTTAATATTAAAGTACTCCTCACAAGATAATTAAGAAGGTACCGGGTTGCTTTTTTTTCCTTCTTTTTTTTTGGGGGGGGGGGGGGGGAGGTATGTATGTGTATGTATGTGTGTATATGTACATACGTGTACCTGTGTACGTGTATATATGTGTGTGTGTATGTAATGCGTATATATATATATGTATTTATATATTTGTATCTTTATGTCTGAAATTTGTTTTATGTTCATATGTCTAAACGAGTAAAAAAATGTAAGTGACAAAAAAATAAAAAGTACTCCTCGGGGTTTTTCCCCCTGAGTACCCGGACTACTTTTTAGAAATACCTGCTTTGAAACGCACCTATTTGTGACCCGCGAAGGTTTATCCTGGGGGTGCGTGTTGATGAGTGCACCTGGTGGAGGTGAGGAGGAGAAGAAGAAGAATAAAGCTCATAAGGTTTTTTTGACAGGATCCCCCAGAGTGCTTTCACTCGGGGCCGTGAGTATTGTTGCGTTCCGCAGCAGTTGCTGTAAACTGAAAATGTCAAACGTGTAGACTCGCTGTCGCCAGCCGAGGGCTATTGCGTCATTAACTGGACCAGCCACGGCACTCCCAATAAAGGATCGTATCCATCCGCGATGCGAAAGCTCTCTTATGACTCCCAATAGATAACAAAACATTTTTTTTAAACTGCATTTATATGAAGAGGTAAAACAAACACGAAGCTTGATTACACATCACGATTTAATTGGCTGCCCGTCTCTAAGCTACAAGTGCAGTGCGCGTGTGCGCGCGTGCACATGAAAGTGATAACCAAAGTAGTTATTTACTGGTATTGTGTCCCAGTTGCAACTGGTTCCCAGCACCTATATCTTTTGGCTGCACACCATTGGCCAACACATGCAACCTGATATCTAAAGGCAAACGATAACTCACGGAACGGATGCTTCACTTCATCATCATTGCAAGGGACCCGCCCCCTTGATCATATTTAGTGTACGAATAATTATTACATAACCAAACACGAATCAAGGAATGATACAAACAAATAGATATTTAACTTTTACGCATGATGAGACAGAAAGAGAATTATAGACCGGTGTAGCAATTGTTCTTTGGGGAGGTTACATCATTCATAAGAGTTAATCTGAAAGGGGAACAGGTGTGATTGAGTTAGTTGTATTTCCTGGCCTCTATTAGAGCCAGTGACTGGAAGAGGGATGGCTCAGGTGGTGCCACGAACGCGCACGCGCACGTGCACGCAGCATGCTTTGCCCGAATCTGAAATCATGTGAAAGTTCCAGGAGGAGGAGGGAGGAGAGGGGGGGGGGGAGGCGGAGGGATCTCAACATGCAGGCGCTTCGGTTCCAGCCAGGCTGACGCCGCCGAGGCTGTGTGGCGCTCGACTGGCGCTGCTGGAGGAGCCGAGGCTCCGAGCTCTTCAGACCCGCGTCAAGGCGACAGGACGTACCGGAAAGTAAGCGTGGCTGTACCTTCAGAATAAAATTAATATTGTAACTATGAAGGATGAGCTGCGCACCCAGCCTGGTTGGGCCGAGGTGTCTGGAGTTGTGCCACTGGAAAATAAATGGAGGTGTTGAGTTATATGTTAATTTATTGCTAAATTATAACATATGTAAGTGCTTAGATTGTTTTTCAAATCAACTGTAACCTAGACCGTACCGGTGCTCTTTAAAACAGTAAATATACTCTATGTACTAGTGGATTACTTTTGGAAGAATTCCTTATTGAGAATCTGTGTGGCATTGTGTTTGATCAAAACCTGTCATCAACATAATGCAAAATAGCAATTTAATTTGAGTATCAAATGTGTTTTACTGACTCATTATAAACATCCAATAATTGATAAATATTGAGTAGAAAATAAATAAAGTTTGTGTGTGTGTAAAATATGTAAAATCATTGCCTATAACTAAGCTGTTTTTGTATCTACTATGGAAGTGGTTTTCAAAAAAATATTTAAAATTGGAATATAAGTGTAAGTTCATGAACATAATTGTATATATTCTATATTAAATCGGACATTGATGGCACAGCGCTGTGTATTTAACCAAAAATGGCTAGTTAGGGGGTAATTGGCTAAAAAAATATGTCACAGGGGTACATCACTGAAAAAGGTTGAGAACCACTGCACTATGGTACCAAGTGCACTTTTGCTTTTTGCATGTATGACATCATTTCAGACACCAGCATCTCGAGGCTTACTGTTTTTTAGTTTTCGTCTGACACCTTGAAACACAAAGGCGACGTTTAAGTCAATAAAGCTTTTATTTTGAAATATCCAACTGGATGACATTTGTATCGTGGGTGACTTGACATTTCAAAGTCAACGCACACGCTCATACACGCGCACGCAAACAAACAGACACACACCTTTGCTGGTCCAGTGTGCTGCTGGCTCGGCTTCCCACAGGCACAGTCTCCACACGCCGAGGTTGTCTGTGGTGCACTTGTCATCACAACAGAGGTGAGTCAATATATATATTTACAGACATTGCAAGTTGCTATTTTATGTCTATTCTGGTAGATTTATTGCTAAATTGAATATGTAAGATACCTGTTGTGAACTACGAGTCGGAATATGCTCAAGGGTGCTGACGGGCAACTTTTTTGTGGATTAGATACTACTTTATATATAATTTCATATATTGACATACATTGATTTCGACAAATACTGACCTATACATGCTTGATAATACATCAGTAATAAATATACAGCTCTTAAGGCTATATGAGCACACATTTTAAATGATATACAATCTTTTTTTTCCAGTTCTCTTTGGTACTTGCATGACCGGTAGAATTTATGACATGTTCTCAAATTTAGAATAATTCTGTTTGCCAAGTTTATGATCAGGTGTCTATATGTGCGTTTAGAGGTATATGAGTGCAGATCCTGGACGATGTCGTTGCAGCCAACCGACTCGTTGTAGTAAAGGGAAGCTGGCGTGTTTACTTTTTAGAGAAGGGGTGTCCTGGTGATAAAGCATTAGGTAATTAGCCTATCTGAGCCTGCAGACTGAGTGACGCCAGGCTCCATAAAGCACCAGCGGCAGACTGATGCCGCATTGAGCTCGTGCGCGTTTGCTGTCATTGTAAACCCCAGCTGTCTGCTTTTTTATTCCCACGGGACACCAGCTTTTGGTCATATAAGTTACCATATTTATGACACATATGATGATTCACATTTCTTACCTGTGAGTATTTTTGTTTAAATCCATCTTATTAAGCCAAAGTCTCAGAGTTGGAAACTCTAACGAGGTTTTGTTGTGTTTTTTTATAGAATAATCGGCCAAAAAGGGTTTTAAAAAGAGTGTTTCATATACTGATTATAAACACGTTGCATGCTTAGAGTGTTTTTTTGTAATATGCAGATGCTCATAAACAAACAGGCGTGCATGAAGAGGAGAAAAGGGCAGTTATGATCTTCTCTAGTTCTACAACACTTGGAGTCAAACATGATAGACAAGAACCATCATAAACTTACAGACATATTTTACTGTATAGGAATATTTGGGAAAGTTTGAGTGATTTATCGGTAAGGTGGGGCTGCTGGAGTGATGCACACTACAAAAAAGTTGATTTATAGGACTCGAAAGGTAACCGTACATATCTTGGAATAGACTAAATGCTTTGTCTGCTTCCGCCCGACTAAAAAGTGTGTAGTGTAGAGGAAAAATAGACACAAAAACCGGGAGAGCTCTCTCCCCCCCTGCCCCCCCCCCTGTCCTCCCCCCTCTCCCCCTGTCCTGTGATGTGTTCTGGCCAGACAGTATGGCTCCTGGGCGTCAGTGGCATGATCATAGAAACAGAGACCAGAAAGGACATTCCTCATTGTTGGTGAATTTAGAAATGAGCCGGGCCATCTGAACCCCGCTCGTTTTTTGGAAGCCGTGTGGAATGCATTTTCCCCATTTAGCAAAAATAACAACCTCTAGTTGTTGTGGGAGTCGAGCTTTGATACGGGCATTGTCTCATTGTATCATTGTCCTGTCCTGATCCAGCCTAATGCCCAAATTGTTAAATAGTCGAAGGTTTAGCTCATGTGGCGTTCAGGCTTTTGATTTCACCGTGCGAAATTCCCCTTACAATTAAATCCCATGGTCTCTTTTCTACCTAACCTCTGAAGTATTTCCCCAGCCGTGCATTTGTTTCAGCTAAATTAGCAGTTAATACTCTCTCTCTCTCTCTCTTCTCTTGCCAGATGATTGAAACTTGACCTGGATTTCCGACTGTGAGGAATAACCTTCCCCGCAGGAGGCTTCACATCTCGAGCTGCCAGGATCCCTCCCGTGCCAACACAGAGAGGAGGGTTAGAGTTTGTGCTGCACTTGGGAACTCCTCCACCGGCGTTCACAGAGACTCACCACGATACTACCTCCTGTACCCTTTACCTCCTGTCCTGGCTTCTCATTATACTTGACTCCTCACTCCTGTCCTCGGAGGGCGGAGAGGGAGGGGTGGACTTCTATCCCTTCAACGGCGTCATCTCGCCACCCCTTTTTTTTTGTATCCATCTCACAATGAGCTCCACTACATCCATTACATCCCTCTTCTCCTTCACGAGCCCGGCGGTGAAGCGCCTGCTCGGCTGGAAGCAAGGGGACGAGGAGGAGAAGTGGGCGGAAAAGGCCGTGGACTCTCTAGTGAAGAAACTAAAGAAGAAGAAAGGGGCAATGGAGGAGTTGGAGAGAGCCCTCAGCTGTCCTGGGCAGCCCAGTGAGTACCACCGTTTTTCAAAACGTCCAGTCGTGGTCTAGATCCTAACTGATCCAGGTCTGGAGGTCAGACAGGGATCAGAGGTCAGACAGGGATCTGTACACATGACATCTGTTGCTTCTCTTCATCCTTGAGAGGGATCCTCTTCTGTTGCTCTCCTGAAGATGTCTTCCCTTTTTTCCCTGTCAATGGTTTTTTTTCTATTTCTTGGGAGTTTTTCCTGATCCGATGTGAGGTCAAAGGTCAAGGATGTCGTATGTGTAGAGATTGTAAAGCTCTCTGAGGCAAATTCAAAATGTGTGATATTGGGCTATATAATCCAGGGAGTCACAAGATAAACATAAGGGGCATTCATCTGATTATTAGGAAAGAGGGCTAGACATGAGATACAATAATACTTTATTAGTCCCTCAGTTGGGAAATTGCAGGATTACAGCAGCAGGTGCACAGTAGTGAGCAGTAATACAAATAAAAAAATAGAAAGAAAAATACAATAGCAATATTAAATATCTGGATTGAATAGAAGTATATATATGGTAAAAATGAAGTGAGTTTTCATTGCAGAAACAAATTAAAGTGTCCAAATTGAAAAAAAAGTGATAAACATGCTTCTGTTCCACAACATAATCTACTTTTTCGGACTTGTCCATTGTTTCGCTGGCGTCTTGTGAACTACTTGATACTTATACCTCTTACTAAGAATTATTGAAATATAACAATGTGCTTTATTGTTCTACCTCAGGGCTTCTAAGGTAAACAGCTTGGGAACCAGTACAGAGCACGTTTACCTTTGCATTGAAAACGCGGAAGGTTATGTTTTGATCGCCGTGTATTTATTTATTTATTTAATTGTATGCGTGTTATTCGCATAACTAAAAAAGTATGAAACCGAATCACATGAAATTTGGTGGGATGATTGGTTATTATCCGGGGACCATTTGATTCGATTTTGGGATCGATCGGGTCAAAGTCATGAAAATGTCAACATCTTCTTGAATCGCATGAAATTTGGTGGGATGAATGGTTATTATCCGGGGACCATTTGAATAGATTTTGGGATCGATCGGGTCAAAGCTCAAGGTCATGGCAAGGTCAACATCTTCTTTTTACCATAGCATGGTACATTTTTATCCAATTGGCATGCAACTAATGCCAAAATGTTCATAATTCAATGCCCAATCTTGTGATATGGGAAGGTATGCGCTCTACCGAGTGCCCGTTCTAGTTCATGCCTGTTTCACGCACTAGCGTGAGCTGTCATCGTGTCAACAAATGAGTAAACAAACAGCACAAGTTCAGATGTGCAACTCAATCGGCACACGTCCATGTTGTTTGATTTCGACTCCTTCAGGCAAGTGTGTGACGATTCCTCGCTCGCTGGACGGGAGGCTGCAGGTGTCCCACAGGAAGGGGCTGCCCCATGTCATCTACTGCAGGGTGTGGCGCTGGCCCGACCTGCAGTCCCACCACGAGCTGAAAGCCCTGGACTGCTGCGAGTTTGCGTTCGGCTCCAAGCAGAAGGACATCTGCATCAACCCGTACCACTACAGGCGCGTGGAGACTCCAGGTGAACACGCTATTTGGTGAACATCTTCTGAATGTGCTGTAATACTGCGGT